>NC_044390.1:46743620-46883620 GCF_006542625.1 Nomascus leucogenys | reverse complement strand
AAGTAGAGATGTTCACATGTAAAATGATAATAGAACTTTACAGAGATGAGCCTCTGTTGTTTCCTTGTAGGGTACTCATTCCTTGGCAGTGCCCTGGAGTTTAAAGTATCCTGTGACAAGGCTTTTGCATGTTACTGTAGTAACCAGATTTCCTTGAGTAAGGATGGTAAATGGAAATTTATCATTTATGTGTTGCATTTCGCCTTATTATAACCAGGGTGCATTGTGGTCATTTCTCCTTACGCATTTTTGAAGCTCTGCTCACAGCCTTTAATGTGCATGCAGGTTCTCTGGGGCTCTTGTCGAAATACAGATTCTGATTCAGTGGGTCTAGGGTGTCCTTAGAGCTTACACTTCTGAAGTGTTCCCCAAGGATGCCAGTGCTGCTGGTCCATGGACCACACTTTGAGTAGCAAGGCTGTAAGAGACATTCATCCTTGGAGTTCTCCTGTTTGGCTTAAAAATTGTGACCCCTCTGTTTTAATATCTCCCTTGCCCCAAAAGAAAGTCTCATTAAATCTGGTATTGTGCCTTTTTTATGTTGGCTATTAACAGCCACGTCTTTCCCTTTTTCTAAATAGGAAAACACCGAATTGCTCATAAACCGCATTCCAAACCAAAAACTTCAGTTATTTTTGAAGCAGATACTGCAAATGATGTGAAATCCAAGGATTTGCTAGCTGATAAAGAACTGTGGGCTCGACTTGAAGAACTAGAGAGGCAAGAAGAATTGCTGGGTGAACTTGATAGGTACTTGATGACAAATTATCTTTCCAAGATAATTTGTTTCTATACACATTTCCTCATTAATCTTTTTCTTCATTAATAAAATAATATGTGTTCATTGAAGAAAATGCAGGAAAGCATAATATATTATCAATAATCCTTTCACCTCAAGATAAACATTAATTCTCTGGAATATTTTCTTACAGGATTCTGTGTTTGTGCATATTCCCATGCATGTGCTTGTACTTAAATACTTAAGATCAACATCTTCATTTTTTATTATAGCCTATTTTTATATAATTAATTATACCAGATAGTTGACTTTTAATAATCATGGATTTAATATATATAATGTTAAATTTTAAATGAAGTATTTTTATACCACACCCAGGATAGTGCTCTATCTTTGAATGTGTTGTGAAAAACAAAAATACACTTTGAATTTAAGTTTGATACAGTAAAATGTTTATTCTTGCTTTCCTTTTATAAACTTTGGAGCAGGGAATTTGTAATCTGGTCAGATAGCTGTATGTATGAGAAACTTTACCAAATTGCTGTTTGAAATACACATTAGCACACACTTAGAATTGTTAAAATGCTAAATGAAGTCTGCTGCTTGAGAAGTTCCTATATTATTTTGCTTAAATGATGTACCATATGCAATAATTAGTTTCTGTGAAAAATAGGGCAGGAAGCATAAAAGTTTCTTTTTCCTACTGTTTCACCTATAAATTCTTAGGTCTTTATGATTAACTGATACTATTCATTTTTTAAAACCAGTTTTGGATCTTGTGATTTTTCTTGGTCATGATTCTCTTTCTATTTTTTGTATGATGTGATTTCAGTTCTGTTGCATTTTCAATTTTGTTATTTTTGTGAGGTCCTCAAATCTTTTATAGAATCAAGTATGATAAATGTTCATTCATGCATATAAATATATTCATGTGCATATGTATAAATCCTTTATTTTTAAAAATTACAATAATACATGCTCATTGTAAAATATTCTGAGTATAGGAGTAGAAAATAAGTGTGTATTATGTGGTTTCAATTTCTGGTCTTTAGAGATACATGTTCTCTGAATTTCTTACAACTTTATTATTATTGGTACTATATTTATATTGCATATGGCCAATATCTTTTTTGCAAAGATAAAAAAATTATCTTCTATATTCTACTTATGTCTGAATAACTGCAATATATAGAAGCAGCATAGGAACTGTTTTTTGTTAATTTATTTCAAAACATTTTTTTGTTTTTGAACTTGGAATTCTAGTTTTAAAAATACTTTATTCAAGATCTTAGTATTTACCCATGGAAACTAACTGGAAATTTAAATAATGTAAAATTCTAGTATGTTTGTTTGATCTTGTTAATTTTCTTCTCCCTTACTAGTAAGCCTGATACTGTGATTGCAAATGGAGAAGATACGACATCTTCTGAAGAGGAAAAGGAAGATCGTAACACAAATGTGAATGCGATGCATCAAGTAACAGACTCTCATACTCCTTGTCATAAGGATGTTGCAAGTTCAGAACCATTCAGTGGTCAAGTGAATCGTCAGTTGAACTGTTCAGTGAATGGTTCCAGTTCTTATCACAGTGATGATGGTGATGATGATGATGATGATGATGATGATGATGATGACGACGGTGACGACGACAACGTTGAAGACGATGATGGGGATAATGACCGTGAGGCTTTAGGGGTTGGAGATAATTCTATACCGACAATATATTTTTCTCATACTGTTGAGCCTAAGAGGGTTTGTATACTTTTAACTTTACTAATTTTGCATATAATTAGAACATTAAGCATTATGATGTTTTTTAAAAGAGCAATATTAACAATCATTATCATTGTGGATAGTGCCAGACAGGAAAATCATCTTTTGCCTCTTGTTCTGACCAATTTAAGAAGAAAAAGAGAAAAAAAAAATTTAGTTAGCTGGTATTGGTTCATTGTTCTCTGAAACAATGCATTGTTTGGGGTCTGGAAGGGGATCAGATTTGAGTGGCAACTACTGTAACTTCACCTGTCCTTCATTCAGAGAGTTTTCTTAAGAATCTTGGAGTTAATTACATTGTGGACATTTTGGTGTGCTTAGGATGTTGAAAGTGACTGCATTAGTTAAATTTTTAATTATGCCAGGTTGTTTTCTATGGACAGAAAATGAATACTTTATAAGCACAAAGGGAAAATGGAGGAGGAAGTAAAAATTAGTTTCTTTTCTGACAAAGTAAATATAAACATCTGTGGATAATCATGACTTAGAATTTTGGCATTTTAGAGCTGGGGGTGACTGTGGAGATTTTCTAATACAGAGTTTTAAAGCTTTTCTCTAGTATGAAAAGCCTTTTGTTCCCTCCATACTTACTGTAGAATCCCAGTATTTAAAATAGATCAAAGCAGATTGGCTCTGATTGAAGGAAGGATAGGCTGCCTTAAGTCCATCTTTGCCCTCTCTCTGCTTCATGTACTGCTCTAAGGAGACACTGGGAATCCATCTAATTCGTGTTTCTCAGGGAAATTTAAGGCCTAGAAGACATAGATCTGGTTGGTAATAAAACAGGAACTCTTTCGCCTCAGGGAGTGCCCTTTCTACATAATATCCCAATTGCCTGTATCAGAGTTAAGGGTCTGTGGTATCATTCTTAAGTGTGTGTGATTATTATTTAGTGAAATATGTTTAAAACATATTTGACATTTCTTAGCTTCCTGAAGTTATTCCTGCTCCAATATGAAGTGAAATAATTGTTTGTGTTTTTATATTCTAATATGTCAGACTGAAGGGGTCTTCCCCTGATTCTTCGGGAAAAGTTGACTGAGATGATTAGCCAGAAAGAAAGGTGGCTTTGTGATTCTTTTGCCAGGCTTTTACTTTTTTCCTGTTTTCATTTAGATAAAACAGAAAGAACAAATATTTGCAGGAATGTTACAGGGAATAGTGGTCATTATTGTGGAAAGTATGCTCTAAGTGCTGACTAGGGGTAGAAAAATAACATGTTAACCCCATGTGAACCCTGAACAGGGTTAGTTTTTGTTTTTTTACTCCTTCAATTTCTAAAAATTAGAAATGGTTTAAAAATTCTAAATAGGCACTATTTAATAGTACTTTTATGACTTAAAGATTATATTCTTGCTGAATTTTTGTTTATACTCTTTCTTTTGAAATACATAATTCAAGCCAAACACTTAAAGGAATGGGGTGATACGAAGTTTATAAGAAATCTAGCATTTATTTCAAATATATTTTGCCCTCTTTACAATAATAAAGACACTGAAGACTAGGATTTGTTAATAAAGAAGATTTTCTTTAGATGTCATAGATCTGTGAGGTAAGGACTTTTTTTTTAACTCCATCCGATAATGCACATCATTTCAGCATCAGAAAATTTCAGCTGCCTCTCTTACTATTATTTCTTTAGTTATAGAGTTTATTTGTTTTGGTTTCACTTTGATTTAATTTGTCAAAAGATTCTTAATTTCTTGCTCTGAAATTTTAGGTCCGAATAAATACTGGAAAGAATACCACTTTAAAATTCAGTGAAAAGAAAGAAGAAGCCAAACGTAAACGAAAGAACAGCACTGGCAGTGGCCACTCTGCCCAGGAGCTGCCGACCATCAGGACGCCTGCAGACATTTACAGGTGGGAGGCGCTCACAGCTGCAGGCCAGTCTGCTGGCCTTGCCTCTCTTTCTGCCACTGAACCTTTACTGGAGAAAGTTGACTGTAACACAGAAGACCCTCACTGAAAAGTGAAGTGTTCTGAGGAGTTAACTTAGGATCTGATAGGCTGACCGGCTGTAGCTTCCCAGTCCAGAGCAGTGGGAATGGAGGATTTTTTTTTTTTTTTTCCACTTTCTCCTCTTCACCAGTGCTTTTGAAACATTTCCAAATGGTCTAGTCAGAAAATCTTGTATCTTCAGAAAGCATTTTTATTTCCCGTGGGCTAGGTCCGTATGTTTCCACCACAGCCGTAACATGCTTGGCATGCAGTTTACCTTTTCAGAGTAGGAATTATACTGTTGCGGTTTTTTTTTTTTTTTTTTTTTTTTTTTTTTTTTGGAATTGTTTGTTGAGAAAACTATCACTTGAAAATACCTACTGTTTTTATGACCCTTATTTATAAATCAGTGAAAATTGCTAAATGTATACGTGGGTCTAAAACTTTATGTAGAATTTTGGCAAACCATACTATTGCCACCTAGGACATGCTTAAAAATAACATGCTGTGTTTTTGTTACCACTCATAGGTGGGAATTGAACAATGAGAACAGTTGGACACAGGGTGGGGAACACCACACACCGGGGCCTGTTGTGGGGTTGGGGGAGGGGGGAAGGATAGCATTAGGAGATACACCTAATGTAAATGATGAGTTAATGGGTGCAGCACACCAACATGGCTGCACATGTATACATATGTAACAAACCTGCACATTGTGCACATGTACCCTAGAACTTAAAGTATAATAAAATAAATAAATAAAATAACATGCTGTGTTTTATTAGGTCAGAGAAATATCTTTCAGAATAGTGTGAAGATATCATTTGAGGCTATAAAATTATTGTGATTGTGACTTTTAGATATAAGATTGTAATAAAAATTTTCAGATTAATTTCTGCAATAGATTCAAGGAAATTTTCAAAAAGTTATTCTCAGTTTTATGAGTTACGTACAGTGAATGTATATATGTTTTGAATATCACAGAGCCTTTGTTGATGTTGTGAATGGAGAGTATGTCCCTCGCAAATCCATCCTGAAGTCTCGAAGTAGAGAGAATAGTGTGTGTAGCGACACCAGTGAAAGCAGTGCTGCTGAATTTGATGATAGGCGGGGAGTTTTGAGGAGTATCAGCTGCGAAGAAGCCACTTGCAGTGACACCAGTGAGAGCATTTTGGAAGAGGAACCACAAGAAAATCAACAAAAGAAACTTTTGCCCTTATCAGTACCTGAGGTGTGTGTGTGTATCTTTTAATTCTTTATTTCATATAGTATCTTTGACCAGTTGTAGCTATTTAATCTGAAAAGTCATAAGATTAAATTAATTCTAGGTTTTATACTTTCTTGGTACTAATTAATAAAAAATTAATAGTCACAAACAGTACAAATATTGTGATATTCAAATAGTTTATTTTTTGATAAACACATTGTCTTAACGTTCAGCAAAATGGGAAATTTAAAATATCTTACTTGGCTTTATGTATTACATTTGTAGCTAGGAAATTATTTAGCAGTTTATTTTAAATAAATTACCAGTAGGTCATTTTCTGATAGTGTAAGGAGCAGATTACACTATTCTCTTTTAAATACCTTGGCTAAGTTAAAGAAAAATAATGCATGCATAGCAGATAATTATCTAAAGTCTAATATTTTACCCTGTACTGGTGAAGCTTAACTCTTGGGGGGATTATGGAATTGTTTTATAATCTGATGAAAGCTGTAGACCCTGTCCTTAGAAAAAGTAGTATACACTCAATACACTTTCACCCACCACACTTCTTACAGTTTTTGGTGGCGGTGTGGGGGAGGTTAGGAAATCCCCAAATAAGGATGTCTGTGAAATATAAGGCTATTGATTTCTTCGTTCTTGTGTTTTGGTGCATATTTGAAGTTTTCAATTTAAAAAGTATTTAGGAAGATTGGGGAACCCATGCCTGGATCAAACCAGTGTACACATTTGTATATACAATAAGATACATGCATATATATAAATAACCTTATCTAAAAATTCCATTGCTTTTACTAAATGGTATTATACTCAGCGTATTAAATGGTAATTGGGGATAGAGATTGGTAGCATTTAGGGACAGTACGTATGACTAGAATGTTTTCTTCCCCTCTTCTTAGTATAATTATCTTAGGTGACCTGGAAAGTATCTTACCTTATTTAATAGTCTTCCGTACTGTTAGAAAACAGGTAATGGATGTTATCAGGTAATTGCTGATAAATATTTGAAAATTAGTTTTTTGTAAGGACTTAGTGTATCATGGTACAGCTAGAGAGTGTGGAACCTATTTTTTATTTCACCCTTAGCTTTGCATTTTGTATGGAAATGTTTAATAGTAGTTGCTATAAATTTTTTAACATCAAAGAAATAGTTCATGATTATGGTAAGTACTTTGGAAGATACCATTTTCAGGATCTTTTTAAATGCTAAAATACCTCTTTTTCAAAGGCATTTTAAATAGAAGAAGGAGATGAAGGTCTATGCTCATCATGATAAAGTGGAGTTTTTAGGAAAGTAAGCTTTAAGCTGCTTTTACCAGTTGAACTCCAAAAATAATGTAGGAGAGAGATGGCTTTCTTTGTTTTTGTTTCAGTGGTGGGGCAAGGTAGAAGAAGGTGGCTTTTTAAATTATTCAGGTGATACGTTGTTTTAACTAATTTTGAGCGCTTGGTAGACAGAGGAAAGCAAAAGTTCACCTGTCAAATTTTCATTTGTAGAGGGAAGGATAGAGGTTCTAAATACCAGCAATCTTTAAAAAAAAAAAAAATTAACCCCCTGTGTCTTACCTATTTTTGTATAAAACGACATGTACAGATATTTCCAGCAATTTATGCACATTGTTTAATTCTGTTCCAGTTGAACATATAATTGACCAGATTAAATGCAGCAAACATCCAGGTGAAACTGAGTCATTTCTTTTTTTGTGGAACTTGATTTCTGTCATTGAGTTAATTATATTAAAATTTTGAAACCTGTACTTATTCCTACTAGTATCAGCACTTTTATTTTTCAACTTCCACTGATCTCTTAAAATTGAGGCAATATGCAGTAAAATATTTAAATAATTGCATAAATACCACCAAAGAGATGTCAGTTAGAAATGTCAGTACTGGTGAAACTAAGCTATTGGCTAGCAGGCAGCAAGGCCACCATAGGATAGCTCATTCATCAACTGATGTACAAAAGTCAGAGTTTGACACCCTAATAGCATTTTTATTTTAATACATTATTTTTCACAGCATGGGCTGGACATGAATGTATGAAAGTTTGAAGACCTTTTATTTATCCATTTCTGTTTTTTCCCAGATAAAATTTACATTTTACATTTTGTTTTCATGCATGTATACTGTAAAAATTACTTCTATTTGGTGGTAAAATTAAAACTTAATGGTGTTGGTTTCTCTGAACAACTAGTATTTTGGTGTAGTAGAGTTGTCTAGCCAAAAATCTTGTGAATTTACTTTTAATGAAAAGAATTGTCAAATTAGTGAATGGGAAGATTCTGTGGGTGTCTTACTTGCATTTTATTACCATAACCTGACTTTTGTTTTCTAGGCTTTTTCTGGAACTGTTATAGAAAAAGAATTTGTTTCACCTTCCTTAACACCACACCCAGCCATTGCTCATCCTGCACTACCCACTATTCCAGAACGAAAGGAAGTTCTGTCGGAAGCATCAGAAGAAACTGGAAAGAGGGTTTCAAAGTTTAAAGCTGCCAGATTGCAACAGAAAAACTAGGCCCTGTCTCGGAAATGGGAACTTACATCCTAAAACCTAGTTGTTCATTTGTTTAGAAGATCTATAGCAAAATAGGTTACATGTAGTTTGAAATAAGGTATCCTGAGTTACTTTGGCAACAAGTTCTTTTACCCTTATCAATGGTATTTGAAAAAATCAAAGTAACTGTCTGAATACTTTAATATTCAGCTTGTTTTGTTAATTCTCTGAATACTATCAACACTCTTGTCTAAGTTTGCCTTTATGATGCAGTGGCAACATTTTGAATTACTTTTCAAAGAATACTGTTCATATGCATTGTTTTTGTGTTTCAAACTAAATACAGGCAGTTTTGTGCCAGCTGTGATATTGTGCATACCATATGGACCATTTTAAAGAAAATTTTAAAATTTCAAATAGATTCAACAGTTTTATTACTTGCTTTCACATTTTAAAGGCACTTTAAAAAAATCTACTTCTCTTGTAGGTTTTGCGGCTAGTTGGCTATTCAAGAAACCTCGCCCCTCTGAATGTCATACTGTAATCTTTAAGAAAGAAAGCTACATGAATTAATTGTACTCTATGGGAAAATTTCTTCGGAAAGATATTTTGTAAAACTTTTTTTTCCAAGTAAAAACTTTATGAAACTTGGTCTCAAAAATGTTGTGAACTTTATGATTCAAAATTGAGTACAGATACGTCCTTGATTCATATATATGCTACATGTATCACACAACAGATCTGGAATTCTTTCAGTTCCTCAGACACTTCTTCCTTAGTTTTTGCAGTTTCACTGGGATTATATTTTGGGAGACAAGGAAAGGTCTAGATGCTTAAACATTTTAAATAAAAATCCTTACAGTTTCATCTTGCCAACATTTTCATTCTTTAAGGCTACTTTCCTACTAACTGAAATAACACATTTACTTTTACCACAATTCCTCAAAATAAAGAGAAATTTATTCGAACATTGAAAATAACATTACAAGTTAATCATTAGCTTGATGCATACTAAAATGTAGCTTTTAAAAAGCATTCTGCGTTAGTACTAAAATAAGCCATCAATGCCAGTCCACCCTCTATTCATGGCTAAATATTTAAAGGTTATTTATAGCTTGTTTAATGAATTCTTCTTAAACAAAGTGAAATTATGTCCTAGAAAAGTAGAAGCTATTTGTAATTAAAACAGTTCAACTTTAAAGTTTTATGAGTATGTATTTTAATGACAAGGGGGCGAGTTTGAATCCCCACTAGTTAATGGATAATTCAAACCGAGGACTGATTTTGAGAGATCACCTAAAAATATAGATTTGTTCTTTAGTAAATTTAGATCAACTGTGCATATATTTTGTAGTTAAAATCTTTCAGTCCGTGCCCCAGCCCTCACCAAAACTAAAGCAGAAATTACACACACAAAGATGCTCCCGTTAGGAATTGCTATTCACATGAGGCTTTCTGTGCTAGATTTTTTTCCCAGAAACAAACTTTACTGTAGGACTATTGTGGTGTTCTTAACAGATTTGTAGTTTCAAGATGCGTGTCATTAAATAATTTTTTATGTTCACAAACTTGATTTTGAGCCTATGTTACATCTTTCAGATAGGTTTTCCCTCACAGAACAAGATGGTAGTAGAAGCAGATAAAGTGTTTGATAACACATTTTTGCATGTTCTGCTCTGGAGACCATGAAATAGTGTTGCCCCATTTCATAGCTTCAGTCTTAGAGTATTAAATTGTAATTTAAAATTACAGCTTTTTTATATTAAAGTTTGGGACAAAATGAAGCTGGTCTTACCTGTTCTGTTTTAAACCATTATAAAACAGAACAGCAGACCAAGAGATTCTCTTTTAAACTTTCTATTTTGAAATATAATAACTTTAGTCATTCAGAAAATTGCACAAAATAGTACCAAGAGTTCCCATATACCCTCATTTCATTCAGCCTCCCTCAGTATTGTAATATAGAACCATAATATAATTATCCAAATCAGGAAATTTACGTTGGTGCGATAGCGTTAGACATAAATTACAGATCTTACTTGAATTTCACCAACTTTTCCACCAAATTTTCCATTAGAAAAAGAACTAGTGTTCTTCTGTTCCCCACATCTTGTCTATGACCCTATCTTGCATTTATTTGTTACTTATTGCTCCTTAGTCTTTCCTCCAATCTCAGACAGTTCCTCAGTTTGTCTTTCATAACTTTGATACTTTTGAAGAGTAGTGGTGGGATATTTTGAGGATGTTCCTCAGTTTGGATTTGTTTGTTGTACTCAGATGCCTTCAGATTTTGCAATTTTGAAAAGAATACCACAGAAAATGCATCATATCAAGAGGTACATTCTGGTTTGTCATTTCGAGTTCCTTATTTTGGTGTATCAGTCTTAATCAGTTGGTTAAGGTGGTGTCTGCCAGGTATTTCCACTGCAAAATTACTGTTTCCCTTTGTAGTTAATATCTTGGGAGAGATACATGAGACATGAAAATTCTTTTCTCCTCCAACTTATGCTAAGTTTTGCATTCATCGGTGGATCTTGTATGTAACAGTTACCACTGGTGTTTGCCTAAAGGTGATTTTTTGTTTTGCCCTTTTCCACATTTATTTCTTGAAATTCTTTTATAGTAACAAGCTAAGAAGCTTTGCCTCCATACCTCTCTCTCCAAGTTTATTTGATTATTTATATCTGTGGACACCTGGATATTTTATTACGTGGGTTAAAATTCATTACTTACTATCATTGTTTTGTTGCTCAAATTCTTCTGCATTTGCCCATTAGGAACTCCTTTGAGTTAACTCCTAAGTTCTTTCAGCAGGTTCCCATATTTTTTTGAACACTTTCTTACTGACACCACAAAATGCCACAGGACCATCTATTTTTCCTGTCCCAGCCCTGGAAACAACCACTTCAAGGAACCCTGGTTCCTTTAATTGGAAAATGGTATTTAGAAACCAACATTTGTTCAGTTAAGTATACTAATTGCCAATAGGGTGTCATTGCCTCTTGGGCCTTTCAGCAGATACAGCTAGGAAATACATGTATGTGTATTAATGAATATACATTTATGTATCTGTTTATTAAAAACTCATGAGTTTTGTACTGATAATTCTGATTCTAATTTAACACCACAGGATTAATTTCTGTTTTTCCTTATTTGTTACTTTTTCCAACATGGGTAACCTGCCTCTTGTCTGCAGTGTATTTACTTACTGTTTTTTTGTTGTTCTTTCAGTGTGATATACATGTAGTTTCAGAAGAGCTAATTCATACCCTAGGAGAAACACATTAACTACATTGCACTGTTGTGCATTTCTTTTTGGGTTTTGCCTCATATTATCAGTCAAGAAACAGTTTTTCAAAGTTACTGAGGTTCTTTTCTTTCCCACCCTCTCTGATCTGTGGACTGATCTGAGCCCGATCTCAGCTCACTGCAAGCTCCGCCTCCCAGTTCACGCCATTCTCCTGCCTCAGCCTCCCGAGTAGCTGGCACTATAGGCGCCCACCACCATGCCCGGCTAATTTTTTGTATTTTTAGTAGAGACAGGGTTTCACTGTGTTAGCCAGGATGGTCTTGATCTCCTGACCTCGTGATCCGCCCGCCTCGGCCTCCCAAAGTGCTAGGATTACAGGCGTGTGCCACCGAGCCTGGCCCGAGGACATAGTTTTAACATATACGTATGTCTACATATCATTGATGATTTTTTAGAATGATTCTGGGGCAGTATAGTATCTTAAAGGGGTTTCAGAATCATTAAAAATACTGTGTTACATAATGATTATGTTCATTTTACTAAAATTTGATTTTTAAAAAATTGGTCATGCATGTTTAAGAGCTTTCCATTCATTGAAATTATTCCTAATTTGTGAAATGCAGGTGTCTATTTTACAGATTTGTCTCCTCCATAAGAAACAGGTTTTCAAGGGTAAAACTGATCTTTATCTATCTGTTCTTTAGGGGGTGGCATGTAGGCTGTCAAGCAAAGGCCTATTAAGTGAATTCCTCAGTTACAATAAATATGATTTATATATTTAATTGGTCAGTATTAAATTTTTACATTTTAAAATAATTTAAATTTCATTTTAGAAGAATATCATTTAGGATTAAAAAATGTTTTTGCAGTTCCCTTAACCAATAAGTCACAAAGAGTTAAATTTTTTTTTAGCACTTACTATGTGTCATGCGTTTTTAGCATACTTGGTGTGGATTATCTCATTTAATGCTCACAGCATCCCAGTGAGGTAGGCACTATTGTTTTATCCTTCACCCTCATCCTACTAAGACAGAGACTAACATTTTAAGCCACACAACCGTTAAGTAGGTTAAACTCAGGCAGCTTTGCTCCAGAGCCAGCACTTGTAACACGTTTTTTTGACTTTTTTTTTTTTTTTAACATTGCCATCTAAACAAGACACTCATCTAGTGAGGAAATATGTCATCTATATGATGTCTCCATAGTTTCACCTACTCACAATGAGGCCACCTTTTAAAAAATCTGAATTTTTGAAGCCTGTTTTGTTTGTTAAACTTTCTACATAAGAAAATTAATGTTGACTTGGTGGAATAGGGTAGAGTTTTTCAATGATGTTATTTGGCCATATACACAAAAGGAATATGATAGGTGGAGAACAGTAAAATTAAGAAGTCATCAGTGTAACGGTATTTCTCTGAAAAGCTACTCATTTTTTTCTTTATGTGAATTTAGGCATTGTGTGCATGTGAGTTTAAAATTAGTATATTCCTCATCAAGTGACCTCATAGTGACCCTTTTTATCCCTAATCATGTTTTTTCCTTTAGAGAGTAATAGAGCTAAATATTTTCCTAATATAACAGGTTCCATCTTTTGTGTGTGAGAGAGCTTTCTGTTTTGTTTCTGTTTATATGCATACATGCACCTAATAGAACTATGCTATTATTAGTGTAAACAGTTGTTTCAGTACCTTTAGTGATGTTTGGTTACGTGGATGAATTGTGTAGTGATGAAGTTGGAGATTTTACTGCATCTGTTACCCGAGTAGTGTACATTGTACCCAATATGTAGTTTTTTATCCCTCACCCCGCACCCGGCCTCCCCCTTCTGAGTCTCCAGTGTCCATTATATTACTCTGTATGCCTTTTCGTACCCATAGCTTAGCTCCCACTTACTAGTGAGAACAGGCGGTATTTGGTTTTCCACCCCTGAGTTACTTCACTGGAGGATAATGGCCTCCAGTTCCATCCAAGTTGCTGCAAAAGACATAATTTCATTCACTTTTATGGCTGAGTAGTATGCCATCGTGTATATGTACCACATTTTCTTTATCCACTTATTGATTGACAGACACTTAGGTTGGTTCCATATCTTTGCAGATGTGAATTGTGCTGCAATAAACGTGCAGTTGTCTTTTCCATACAGTGATTTCTTTTCCTTTGGGTAGATAGTAGCGGGATTGCTGGATCAAACGGTAGATCTACTTGTAGTTCTTTGAGAAATCTCCATAGTGTTTTCCACAGAGGTTGTACTAATTTACATTCCCACCAGCAGTGTATAAATGTTCCCTTTTCATCACATCCATGCATTATCTATTGCTTTTTGACTTTTTAGTAATAACCATTGTAGCTGGGGTAAGGTGGTATCTCATTGTGGCTTTAATTTGCATTTCCCTAATGAATATTTTTTCATGTTTCTTGGCCGTTTATCTTCTTTTGAGAAATGTCTGTCATTTGCCCACTTTTTAATGGAATTTTTTTTTCTTGTTGATTTGTTTGAGTTCCTTGTAGATTCTGGATATTAGTCCTTTGTCAGATAGATGGTTTGCAAATATTTTCTCCCGTTTTGTGGGTTGTCTGTTTACTCTGATGATTATTTCTTTGACTGTGCTGATGCTTCTTAATCTAATTAGGTTATTTTTCTGATTTATTTTATTTTTTATTTTTTTGTGTGACAGAGTCTTTCTCTGTCCCCTAGACTGGAGGGAGTAATCTCGGCTCACTGCAACCTCCACCTCCCAGGTTCACGTAATTCTCCTGCCTCAGCCTCCCGAGTAGCTGGGATTACCGGCGTGTGCAACCACACCTGGCTAATTTTTGTATTCTTAATAGAGATGGGGTTTCACCATGTTGGCCAGGCTGGTCTCAAACTCCTGATCTCACGTGATTTACAAAGTTGTAAAAAACCCTAGCTGAAATAAAATAAACTACGAGGGTGGCTTTAATACTTCTGAAGACACAATAGCACCTGCCTTGGCCTCCCAAAGTGCAGGAGTTACAGGCATGAGCCACTGTGCCCAGCCCTAATTAGGTTATATTTATTCATTTTTGTTTCTGTTGCATTTACTTTTGGGGTCTTAGTCATAAATTGTTTGCCTAGGCCAATGTCTGGGAAAGTTTTTCTAGGTTTTCTTCTAGAATTTTTATGGTTTCAGGATTTATATTTGTCTTTAATCCATTTTCAGTTGATTTGTGTATATGGTGAGAGATGAGGATCCAGTTTCATTCTTCTACATGTGGCCATCCAGTTTTCCCAGCACCATTTATTGCATTTTTTGACTAGGGTGTCCTTTTCCCCAGTTGACGTTTTTGTATGCTTTGTTGAAGATCAGCTGGTTCTAAGTATTTGGCTTTATTCCTGGGTTCTCTATTCTGTTCCATTGTTCTATGTATCTATTTTTATGCCAGTGCCATGCTGTTTTGGTTACTATAGCCTTGTATTATAATTTGAAGTCCGGTAATGTGATGCCTCCAGATTTATTATTTTTGCTTAGGATTACTTTGGTTATTTGGGCTCTTTTTTGGTTCCATATGAACTTTAGAATTTTGTTCTAATTTTTTGAAAAATACTGTTAGTATTTTGATAGGAATCGTATTACATCTGTGGATTACTTTGGGCAGTATGATATCGATTCTTCCAATCTGTGAGTATGGGATATATTTCCATTTGTGTCATCTGTGACGATTTCTTTCAGCAGTGTTTAGTAGCCCACCTTGTAGTGATCTTTCACCTCCTTGGTTAAGTATATTCCTAAGTATTTTATTTTATTCTTGTTTTCAGCAGTTGTAAAAGGGATTGGATTCTTGATTTGATTCACAGCTTGGATGTCGGTGTATAGCATTGCTACTGGTTTGTGTAGATTTATTATGTAACCTGAGACTTTACTGAATTTATTAATCAAATTTAGGAGTCTTTTGGAGGAGTCTTTAGGGTCTTCTAGGTGTAAGATTGTATCAATGGCGAACAGAGATAATTTGACTTCCTCTTTTCCAATTTGGATACCCTTTATTTCTTTCTCTTGCCTGACTGCTCTGGCTAGGACCTCCTGAAAACAGTTTTTAACCTACTCTGACAGTGTCTTAAAACTGTCAAGTTTAGTCTGTATTTTATTGTAATTACTCTTACTGGGAAGACTTTACTAATTTGCTTTGGGCATTTTATTTACCCTGCTTGTTGATTGCCTTACCTTTTTTTTTTTTTTTTTTTTTTTTTTAAACTATTGCTCAGACCAAGTACTTCCCTCTACTCTTCCTCTACTGATGGGGAAGTTACATATTTGCTATATTTTAATGTTTTGGCACTTAAAAATTATGTACTATTATGATCACTTTATTGTAGTATTTATAGTACTTGGTTTCATTTGTATCTAACAGCTTCATTGAGGTATAATTTACATGCTGTAACACCCACTTTACAGTATGCACTTTGGGGTTTTTTCGTAGATTTTGAGTTGTGCCATGTTGACCACAACTCAGTTGTAGAACATTTCCATTGTTTTAAAAACATCCCTTGTGCCTATTTACAGTAAATTCATGTTCCTATCCCCAACCCCGGGACACCTTAACTCATATGCTTTCTCTATAGAGTTCTCTTTTTTGGACAATTAATAGAATCATACAATATGCAGTGTTCTGCATTTACCTTTCGATATAAGGTTTCTGAAGTTCATCCATTTTTTAAAAATCATGCATCAGTAACTTGTTTTTTCTTATTGCTGCATAGTATTCCACTGTGTGGATATACCACGTTTTGCTTATTCATTCACAAGTTGATGGACCCTGAATTGTTAAGGCTATAGTGAATAATGTTGCTATGAACATTCATGTATCAGTCCTTGTGTGAATATGTGTTTTTATTTATTTACGGTAAATAGGAGTGGAATTGTTGGGTTGGATGGTGAATTCAGGTTTAACTTTTTAAGAAATTGCACAGTTTTTCAAAGAGGCTGTGTAATTTTATATTCCCATCAGGAATGTTTGAGATTTCCAGTTTCTCCACATCTTTGGCAGCACTGTTAATATTTTGTCTTTTTTGTTATAGCCTTTCCAGTGGCTGTGGAATATAATAATTGTTTTAATTTACATTTCTGTAGTGACTAATGATGTTGAAGGTCTTTTCATGTGCTTTTAGTTCTATTTACATCTTCTTGGAAGTATCCAAATCTTTGGCTCAGTCTTTAATTAGTTGTCTTATTGAGTTATAAGAAGTTCTTTTTTAAAAATTTATTTATTTTAGAGACAGGGTCTTGCTCTGTCACCCAGTAGGGTGCAGCATCATGATCATGGCTCACTGCAGCCTTGACCTCCTGGGCTCAAGTGATCCTCCCACCTCAGCCTCCTGAGAAGCTGAGATTACAGGCATGTGCCACCATGCCCAGCTAATTTTTAAATTTTTTGCAGAGGCAGGGTCTCGCTGTGTTTCCCAGGCTGATCTAGAACTCCTAGCTTCAAGCAATGCTCCTGCATAGACCTCCCAAAGTGCTGGGATTACAGGGTGTGAGCCACTGTGCCTGATTGTAAGAGTTCTTTATATAATCTAAATACAAGCCCTTTGTCAAAATATGAATTGCAAATATTTTCTCTAAGTCTGTGGCTTGTCTTTGATTTTTTAAATGTCTTTTGAAGCACAAAATCTTTAGTTTTAATGAAGTCCAGTTGATATATATATAAATTATGTATTATACCTCAATATATATTATACCTCAGTAAAGCTGTTAGATACAAATGAAACCAAAGTACTATAGATACAAATGAAGCCAAAGTACTATAAACACTGCAATAAAGTGATTGTAATAGTACTTTTTAAGTGCCAAAACACATATAGATATATATAAAAATGTATATATATTATATATACATGTATATATTATATATGCGCATATATAATATATATATATAATATATACATGTATATATTATATATATGCGCATATATAATATATACATGTATATATTATATATGCGCATATATAATATATACAGGTATATATTATATTTATATTTGTATATATTATATATAATATATATAAATTTATATATATTTATGTATATTTAATTATATATTTATATATAAATATATTTTAAATATTTATATATAAAATTAAAATTTATATATTATATAAATATATTAATTATATATTTAATATTTAATATAAATATTAAATATATAATATAAAATATAAATTTATATATAACATAAATGTGTAAATTTATATGTAATATATGTATCTTATGTATACAAATATATATTTTTGTATATATAATATAAATGTGTATATATATTTGTATATATATAATATATAAATGTGTATATATATTATATATGTACGTTTGTGGTTAGTGTTTTTGGCATCTTATCTAAGAATTCCTTAATCCAAAATTATAAAACTTTTCTCCCATGTTTTCTTCTAGAAGTTTTATACTTCAACTCTTAAGAGTTAGGGATATGATCTGTTTTGTGTGTGGGGTGAGTCCAGGGTCTAAATCTGACTTTTTGCACAGATAATTTTAATACCATTTAATAGTTCTAGAGCTGTTGAAAAGACTGTCCTTTTTGGAATGAATGCTTTAGCATCTTTTTTTGAAAATAGTTGACTATAAACATAAGGTTGTTTGTGTACTGGGTGTCTGTCCTTGTATCACTACCAGTGGTCTTAATTACTGTGGCTTTACTTATAACAAACCTTCAAATATGGAACTGTTAAGCCCTTCAATTTTGTTCTTTTTCAAAAATTTTTTTGGGTATTCTGAGCCCTTTCCATATCCACGTAAATTTTAAGGTCAGCTTATCCACTTCTGCAAAAATGCCTTTTGGGATTTTTATAGGGATTGTGTTAAATCTGTAGATGAATTTGGGGAGAATTGCCGTGCTTATATTGAGTCTGCGAATCTGTGAACATGGAATGTTTATTTGTTTATATCTTGATTAGTTTCTCTCTGTGTGTATAAAACGTTACTTTCGAAACATTGTTTTCAGTTTACAAATCTTTCATTAAATTTATTCCTAAATTTTTAATTCAGGTGCAATTGTGAATGGAGTTTTTTCCTTAATGTCATTTTTGAATTGTTCATTGATAGTACATGTATAATTAATTTTTGTATATTGGCTTTGTATCTTGCAACCTTCCTGAGCTCATTTATTAGTTCTTGTCAAGGGGGTATGTGTGAGAGAGAGAGAGAGAGAGTGAGTGTATGTGTGTGATTTTATATTATTTAATATTTGCTACATATAGGATTGTGTCGTTTGTGAATAGAGAGTCTTACTTCTTTCCAGTCTTGATTCCTTGTCTTTTTCTTGCCCGATTATATTGGCTAGAGTCTCTAGTAAACCTTGAATAGAAGTGGGTGAGAACACGTATCGTTCCTTGTTCCCAATCTTAAGGAGAATATATTCAACCTTTCATCAGTAGGTATGATGTTGGCTATAGGTTTTCTGTAGCTGCCTTTTATTAGATTGAGAAAAATTCCTTTTATTCCTAGGTTTGTTGGATTTTTCTTTCATGAATGGAGTTGAATTTTTCAGATGCTTCTTATGCAGCTATTGTTCCTTATTTAGTGTATTACATTAATTTTCTGATTAAATTTTCTGATTAAACCAATCCTGCATTCCTGGGATAAAGCCCATTTTTAATGTGCATGATCCTTTTTATATGTTACTGAATTTGGTTTGCTGATGTTTTGTCGAGAATATTTGTGTATATATTCATGAAGGATATTGATCTGTCATATTCTATTTTTGTGATGTCTTTGTTTGGTTTTTATATAAGGATAATATTGACCTCACAAAATCAGATGGGAAGTATACTCTTCTGGATGAATTTGTAAAGGACTAGTACTACTACTTCTTTAAATGTTTTATAGAATTCATCAGTGAAACCTTGGGCCTGCAGTTTTCTTTGTGTGAAGATTTGTAATTGCTATTAAAGTTCTTATTTTAAGTCTATTTAAATTTTATATTTCTTCCTGAGCCCATTTGATAATTTGGCTCTTTGTAGGAATTTGTCCATTTCATGTAAATTACTGCATTTGTCATCATAAAGTTGTCCAAAGTATTCCTTTATAATCCATTTAATTTCTTAAGTTGGTAGCAATTTCCTTTTTATTTTACTTTTTTTGTAGAGACAGGGTCTCACTATGTTGTCCAGGCTGGTTTCGAACTCCTAGGCTCAAGTGATCCTCCTGCCTTGGCCTCCCAAAGTGCTGATATTGCATGTGTGAGCCACTGTGCCTGGCCTGTGATTTCCTTCTGATTTTGCTAATTTTTGTCCTATTTTTTTGTAGTTCTAACTATAGGTCTGTCAGTTTTATTGACCTTTTCAGAGAAACTTTTTGGTTTTGTTGATTTTCCTCTAGTTTTCTATTCCAGTGACTTCTACTTTAATCTTTGTTATTTCCTTTCTTCTTCCTTGCTTAGGCTTAGTTTGGTCTTCCTTTTATAGTTTTTAAAGGTGTTAAGCTATTGATTTGAGACTACTAGGCACTAACCCTTAGCTGCATCCAGTGACATTTGATTTGTTTTAATTTTTCTTTAGTTAAAAATATTTTCTAATTTCTCTTGAGATGTCTTTTTTGACTCATGGTTACTGTAATATGTATTGTTTAATTTCCAAATATTAGTGGTTTTCTCAAGTTTCTTTCTGTTGGTTCCTACTTTAATTATGTTGTGTCCGGAGAAAACATTTATTATGTCTTTAGTTTTTAAAAATTCATTAGGACATTTTAAAAATGGGTGGCATATGTTCTGTGTGTGCTTCAAAAGAATACATATTCTGTTGTTTTATGGAGTGTTCTGTTGATGTCATGTCAAGGTCATTGATACTGTTGTCTTCTGTATTCTTGCTGATTTTTTGTCTACTTGTGCTATGCGTTATTGAGAGCGGGATATTGAGGCCTTACACTGTTATTGTTAAATAGTCCTACCTTTCAAGTTTTGTTAGTTTTTGTTTCATGTATTTTTTTTCTCTGTTGTTAGGTACATATATGTTTGTCATTGTCATATCTTCTGATTAATTGAGGCTTTTATTATTACAAAATGTCCCTTTTTTCTCTAGTAACATTTTAATTTTAAAGCCTATGTCAGTTTTGTCTGATCTGATTATGACCACTCCACCTTGGTTACGGTTATGCTTATGTGGTATCTCTTTTTTCATCCTTTTTGTTACAACCCATTTATGATTTTGAATTTTAGCATTTGTATCTTGTGGGCAGCATGTGGTTGAATTTTGTTTTTAAAAAGTCTATTTTGCCAGCCTATCTTTTTATTGAAATGTGTGTTAATTCATATAATTGTTGATATGGCTCATTTACATATCAATAGCTCATGCCATTTTGTTAGTAATTTTTTATATGTCATGTCTTTTTTGTTCCTCTGTTCCTCCTTGGTTACCTTTTTTTGTGTGTGTTAAATAAATCTGTTAGTATAAACTTTGAATTCCTTTACAAAAAGAAATTGTACTTTTTTTTTTTTAAACCCACAAATTTATTTCTTACATTTGTGGAAACTGGGAAGTCAAGGTTAGCAGCTGATTTGGTTCCTGCCGAGGGCTCTCTTCCTGGGCTGCAGATGGCCTCCTGTGTCCTCACATAGTAGAAGAGAGCTTTACTCTTTTTTTGAGTTATTTTTTAGTGGTTGCTCTAGAGTTTATAGGATGCATTTTAACATCATAATCTGCTTCAGAATAATACTAACTTAATTCTAGCAGACTTTGCTTCTAGCATAGCTCTAGTCTCTTTTTCCTTTGTCGTATTATTGTAATGTATTTTATAACAGTACAGGTTTATTATTTATAACTATATGGGTTCATTATTTTTCCATGCAATTATCTTTTAAGTAAGAGAAGAAAACTTAAAAAAGAGTATTTTTTCTATTTTTTACATTTGCCTACGTAATTACTTTTACTGGTACTTTAATTTTTTATGTGGATTCAAGTTACCATCTGGTGGTATTTCCTTTCAGCCTGAAGTACTTGCTTTAGCATATCTCGTGAAAAAAAAATTTTGGTGGCAACAAATTCTCTTTGTCTATCTGGGAAGATCTTTATTTTTGTCTTCTTTTTTGAAGGATAGTTTTACTGGATTTAGAATTCATGTTTGACAGTAGAGTATGTTATACCACTTAATTCTGGCCTTCATTGTTTCTTTTGAGAAGTCAGCTGCTAATTTTACTGGGGTTCCCCTGTGCATGATAAGTCCATTTTTCTCTTGCTGCTTTCAAGATTTTGATGTGTATCGGTGTGGATATTTTAATGTTTATTCTACTTGGATTTCATTGAGATACTTGGATATACAGATTTATACTTCTTACTAAATTTGGAATGTTTTCAGACATTAAAAACTTTTATGACTCTTCAAAAGATGTCAAAACTTGTGTGGCCCTCACTATTCTTTTCTTCTGGGATTCCCATTATGCATATATTGGTATTGATTGTAACCCACAGGTTTCTTACTTGGTTCATTTTTCATTCTCACTTCTGTTCTTCAGATTGTGTAATTTGTATTGGTTTATCTTTGAGTTCACTGATTCTTCCTTCTGCATTCAAGTTTGCTGTTGTCCCTTTAATGAAGCTTTCACTTTAGTTACTTTTCAACTCCAGAATTTCCATTTTTTAAAAAATGTTGATCTCTTTATTAAGTGTTCTCTGATTAGTCATTGTTTTCATGCTTTGATTAAACATGGTTTTCTTTTGTTCTTTGAAGATACACTTTTATTGGCTGCTTTGAAGTCTGTCTGTTAAGTCCAACATTTGGGAACCTTTGGAAATAGCTTCTGTTTATACTGAGTATTTTTTTATACTAGATAAGCCGTACTTTCCTGTTTAAAACTGGACATTTTAAATAATACATTGTAACAGCATTTATATCTGATACTCTCCTGCCTGGGGTTATTGTCCCTTTTTTTGTTCGTTTTATGACTTGGCCAAGATTATGAGTTTTTCTCTACAGCGTGTGGCCTCTGATGTCTCTGCTCAGTTATGTTTGACTACTTGTGGGTCACCTTGGATCAGTATATCTTAGTGATCAGTTAGTGACTGGTCAGAGATTGTACTTAGGCATCTTGTTTTGGTAAGACTTTCATCCTTTGTCAAAGTCTCTGTTTCGTTTGGGGAACACACTGAACATTTATGCAGTTTACGAGTCTTCCCTGGGGATATGTATATAGTTAGAGCCTTCTCTGGTCTCTCAGCATGTTCATACCCTAATATGCCTATTACCTTTCAAAATGTAAGCTTATCAAGGATTATGGTTGTCTCACTTCCTGATTGTTTCTGTTAAATCTCCAGGCAGAAAATTTTTTTCTGCTGATCTCTTGGTTGGCCCAGCTAGTATTTCAGCTTCAGGTCATCTGTGATGTATGTGGACCTCTCCTGTGTTTGGCACTGAAATTGCTATATTTGACAAAGCCCCTGGGCGTTGGGTTTTTCCACATTGTTTCAGATTGAGTCAACTCCTGACAGTATAAATGTTTCTGGTTTTACAAGTTGTCCCACCCTGTTAGAACTGTTGTTTGAAGGAGCTAGGGTGAGGGGAGTGGTCACAATGCCACATACTGTCATCATTTTTACCCAACTTTCAGTAGTTTTCTTGAATAAACACTTCTCCATTTGTCCTATGTTTTGGTCAATACTCAGAGGTCAGAAGTAGTTGTTTTTGATAATTTTGTCTAATTTTTTTAAAAGTCTGTTTTTTAAGAGCAATTTTAGATTCACAGCAATACTGAGCAGAAGGTACAGAGATTTTCCATATATCCCATGCTCCCACACCTGCATAGCCTCCCCTATCGTCAACATCCCCACCAGAGTGATACATTTGTTACAATAGTTGAATATCCATTGCCACATCATCACCCGAAGTTTATAGTTTGTATTAAGAGTTCACTCTTGGTGGACATTCTGTTGCTTTGGATAAATACATAAGAACACATATCCACCATTATGGTTGCTGAGTAGTCTCACTGCCCTAAACATCCTCTATGCTGTGCCTATTCATCTGTCCCTATGCCCCAATACCTGGTAATCACTGATTTTTAAAATCGTCTCCGTAGTTTTGCTTTCTCTGGGATGTCATGTAGTCGGAATCACATAGTGTTTAGCTTTTTAAGATTGGCTTCTTTCTCATTCGAGTTTCCGTAATGTCTTTTCATGGTTTGATAGATCCGAAAGTAATACTCCATTGTCGGGATGTACCGCAGTTCATCCATTCACCTACTGAAGGACATCTTGGTTGCTTTCAAGTTTTGGCAAGTACAAGTAAAACTGCTATAAACATGAGTATGTGGCATTTTGTGTGGACATACGTTTTCAGCTCCTTTGGGTAAATACCAAGTGGTATGGTTGACAGATCATATGGTAAGACTATGTTTTGTAGAAACTGCCAAACCGTCTTCCAATCTAGCTGTACTATTTTGCATTCCCACCAGCAATGAATGAAAGTTCCTATTGCTCCACATTCTAGCCAGTATTTGGTGGTGTCACTGTTCTGGATTTTGGCTATTCTAACAGGTGTGTAGTGGTAACTCATTGTCATTTTAATTAGCATTTACCTGATAACACATGATATGGAGCATCTTTTCAGATGCTTATTTGCCATCTGTATATCTTCTGGTGAGGTGTCTGTTAAGGACTTTGGCCCCTTTTTTAGTCAGGTTGTTTTCTTATTGTGTTCAGTTTAAGACTTACTTGTATATTTCAGATAACAATCCTTTATCAGAAATGCCTTTTGCAAATATTTTCTCCCAGTCTGTGGTTTGTCTTTATATTCTCTTGACAGTGTCTTTCACACAGCAGAAATTTTAATGAAGTCCAGCTTATCAGTTTATTCTTTCATGAATCATGCCTTTGCTGTCATATCTAAAAGGCCATTGCTAAATCCAAAGTCATCTAGATTTTTCTCCTATATTCTAGAGTTTTGTAGTTTTGCATTTTATATTTAGGTCTGTGACCGATTTTGAGTTAGTTTTTGTGAAGGGTGTATGGTCTGTGTCTAGATTTGTTTTGCGTATGATGTCAGGTTGCTCCAGCACTGTTGGTTGCAGACTCTCTGCTCCATTCCATTGCCGTTCCTCCTTTGCCAAAGATCAGTTGACTGTATTTATGTAGCTCTATTTCTGAGCTGTCTGTTTCATTTCGTTGACCTATTTCTCTCTTATCAATACCATACTGTCTCGATTGCCGTAGCTTTGTAGTAGGTCTTGAAGTCTGAAAATGTCAGTTAACTTTGTTCTCCTCCCATATTGTGTTGGGTATTCTGGGTCTTTTACCTCCCCATATAAACTTAAGAATCAGTTTATTGGTATCTACAAAATAATTTGCTGGGATTATGAATGGGATTGCATTGAATCTATAAATCAAGTTGGAAAGAACTGACATCTTGACAGTTGAATCTTCCTATCCATGAACATGGAATACCCCTCCATTGATTTAGTTCTTTGATTTCTTTTGTCAGAGTTTTGTATGTAAGTCTTGTACATAACTTATTAGACTTATACCTAAGTATTTCATTTTGAGGGTGCTAATGTAGATGGTATTATGTTTATAATTTCAAATTCCACTTGTTCACTCCTGGTGTATAGGGAAGTGATTGGCCATTGTAACCTTGCTATAATCACTTACAAGTTTCAGGAGATTTTCTTTTTTGGTTGATTCTTTCCAATTTTCTACAAAGATGATTGTCATCTGTGTACAAAGACAGTTTGGCTTCCTCCTTCCAAATGTGTATACCTTTTATCTCTTTTTCTGTATTATCAAGGACTTGCAATATGAAGTTGAAAAGGAGTGGTGAGGGGATATCCTTGCCTTGTTCCTGATCTTAGCGGGAAGGCTTCAAGTTTCTCACCATTAAATATGATGTTAGTGTGGGTTTTTGTAGATTTTTAAAAATTAAATTGAGGAACTTCACTCTATTCCTAGTTTACTGTGAGTTTTTATTATAAGCAGGTGTTGGATTTTGCCAAATGCTTTTTCTTCATCTATTGATGTGATCGTGTGATTTTTTTCTTTTTTAGCTTGTTGATGTGATAGATTACATTGATTTTCAAATGTTGAACCAGCCTTGCATACCTAGAATAAATCACACTTGGTCATGGTGTATAATCCTTTTCATACATTTTTGGATTCAGTTTGATAATATTTTCTTGAGTTTTGCATCTGTGTTTATTAGCAATATTTGTCTGCAGTTTCTTGTAATGTCTTTGCCTGATTTTCATATGGTAATGCTGAACTCATAGAAGTAGGGAGTACTCCCCGTGCTTCTATCATCTGAAAGAGATAGGAGAGGATTGGTATATTTTTTTTTCCTTAAATGTTTCATAGAATTCATAAGTATCTATCTGGGCCTGCGCTTTGTGTTTTGGAAAGTTATTAATTATTTAATAGAGATAGTCTTATTCTGCTTGTCTGTTTCTTCTTGTGTGAGTTTTGGTAGATTGTGCTCTTCGAGGAATTGGTCCATTTTATCTAGTAGGAGTACCACATTTGTGTGCATAGACGTGTTCATAGTATTTCTTGGTTATCCTTTTAATCTCCCTGGGATCTGTAATGACATTCTCATTTTTTATTTCTGAAATTAGCAATTTCTGTCCTGTTTTTTCTTAGTTAGCGTGTCTTACTGATTTTATCTAAGAACCAGCTTTTGGTTTGGTTGATTTTCTCTACTGATTTTATGTTTTCAATTTCATTGATTTCTGCTTTAAATTTTTATTCTTCTCCTTACTTTGGAATTAATTTCCTCTCCTTTTTCTATTTTTATAAGGTGAAGGCTTAAATGATTAATTTTAGATCTCTCTTTTCTGATGTATGCATTCAATGTTAAAAATTTTCCTTTAAGCACTGTTTTCACTGCATCCCACAAATTTTGATAAGTTGTATTTTTTATTTTTGTTCAAAATATTTTAAAATTTCTTTTGAGACTTTCTTTGATCCATGTGTTACTTAGAAGTGTGTTGTTTAATCTCCAAGTATTTGGGAGATTTTCCAGCTATATTTGTTATTGATTTCTAGTTTAATTCAATTGTGATGTGAGAGCAGACACTGTATAATTGCTATTTTAAATTTGTTAAGGTGTGTTTTATGACCCCAAATGTGATTTGTCTTGGTTAATGTTCCATATTGGCTTGGAAAAAATTATGTATTCTGCTGTTATTGAATGAAGTAGTCTGTAGATAACCATTATATAAAGTTAGTAAATGGTGTTACTGAGTTCAGCTGTGTCCTTAACTGATTCTTTGACTGCTGGATCTGCCCATTTCTGATAGATGGGTACTGAAGTTTCCAGGTATAATAGTGAATTCATCTGTTTCTCCTTCCAGTTCTGTCAGTTTTTCCCTATGTAGTTTGATGCTCTGTTTTTAGATGCATACACATTAAGGATTGTTATGTCTTCTTGGAAAATTGACCCCTATGTAATTGTAGAATGCTCCTCTTTTTTCCTGATAACTTTCCTTAATCTGAAGTCTGCTCTATCTGAAGTGAATATAATGACTCTCACTTTCTTTTGATTAATGTTAGCACGGTGTATCTTTCTCCATCCATTTACTTTCAATTTATATGTGTCTTTAAGGTTTTTGTAGACAGTGTATAGTTGGGTCTTATTTTTTAGTTCATTCTGACAATTTATTGTCTTTTAATTGGTGCTTTTAAACCGTTGGCATTTAAAATGATTATTGATATAGTTGGATTAACATCTACCATAGTTTTACTGTTTTTATATTTGTTGCCCTTGTTCTTTGTTCCTATTTTTGTCTTCCACTCTTTTTCTGCTGTTTGGGTTTTTTTGTTTGTTTCTTTTCCTCTTATCGATCCCTTGCCTGTTAAATACCCCTTTTGATTTTAATTGAGCATTTTTTATGATTCCGTTTTCTCTACTTAGCAGATCAGTTATATTTTTTAAAAGCATCTTTTTAGTAGTTGCCCTGGAGTTTGGAACATCTGCAGCTAATCCAAGTCCACTTTGAAATGATACTATACCATTTCCTGGGTAATGCAAATGCCTTACAACAATCCGTATTCCTCTCTGCTGTTCCTTGTATTGTTGCTGTTATTTATTTGACTAACACATCAGTATACATAAGCATATATATGTACATAGGTATATAAAATCAAATGCATTGTTGGTACTATTATTTGGAACAAATTGTTATCTGTTAAATAGGTAAGAATAGGAAACTTTCTATTTTACGTTTACCTCTTCCTTCTCTTATGCTCTTTATGAAGATCCGAATTTCTGAACTATATGATTTTCCTTCTATCTAAAGAACTCCTTTAACACTTCTGGAGTGCAGTGCCATGATCATGGCTCATGGCAGTCTGAATTCCTGGACTTCAGCGATCCTCCCACCTTGGCCTCCCAAAGTGCTGGGATTTCGGATATAAGCCACTGCACCTGGCCTCTCTCCTTTATTTTCGAAGAATATTTCTCAGGATATAGAATTCTAGGTTGATAGTTCTTTTCTCTTGGTGCTTTAAATATTTCACTCCACTCTTCTTACTTGCATGCTTTCTAAGAAGCTGGGTATAATTCTTTCTTTTGCTTCTCTATAGGTAATGTATTTTTTTCCCTCTGGTTTCTTTCAGTTTTTTTCTTTATGAATTCTTATAGTTTGAAAATGATGATGCCTAGGTGGAATGTTTATCCTGCTTAGTGTTCTCTGAGCTTCCTGGATCTGTATTTGGTGTCTCATAATAATTTGGGGGAAATTCTTAGTTGTTATTGTTTCTGATATTTCTTCAGTTCCTTTTTTTTTTCTTCTACTGATTTTCCCATTTTGCATATGCTACCCCCTTTGTAGATGTCTTACAGTTCCTGGATATTCTGTTCTGGAGTTTGCAGCCTTGTTTTTTCTGTTTCCTTTTCAGTTTGGAGGTTTCTGTTGAGATATCCTCAAGCTCAGAGATTCCTAGCTTTATTCCGTCTACTAATGAGCCCATCAAAACATTCTTCATTTCTCCTGCAGTGTTTTTGATCTCTAGCCTTTCTTTTTGGTACTTTTTAGAATTTCCATCTCTCTGCTTACATTGCCCACTTGTGTTTGCATCCATCTAGTTTATTCATTAGAGCTTTTAGTATATTAATCATAGCTGTTTTAAATTCCTGGTCTGATCATGTCAACATCCTTGCTATATCTCTGTCTTGTTCTGATGCTTGCTCTATCTCTCAAATGACCTTTTTGCCTTTCAGTATTCCTGGTGATTTTTCCTTAACAGCTGGGCGTGTTCCTGAGTAAGAGGAACGGCGGTAAATAGGCCCCTAGTAATGTGGATTTCTTTAGAGTTCTATAGACCTGTGATCAGGTCTTAGTCTTTGAGTGAGCCTGTGCCTCTAGACTGTGTACATCACATGTACTTCTCATTTCCCCCACCAGCCTTACGGAAGACACGATGACTAGAGGGAGCTGGTGTTTGGTATTTTCCTTCTCCCACATGGAAGGCAGGAGCTGCCTGAGGTTATTTCCCTTCCCCTAGGTCAGTTTGGCCCTGATAAAACCCCACCAGGTTATCTTCCGGTTAAATAGTTTCTCCTGCGGGCAAACCTTGTTAAGAAGAACAGAGTGTTTTGGCATGTTTTTAAATGGTTCCTTTTCCTTTCCCCCTGCTGCAAACACAAGGGGATAGTTCTCTGATACTTGCTTTGAGAACCTGGTAGAGCTCCTGGAGGTAAAACTCACAAAAGTATGTGTGCCGGGGAATGACTGAGTCCCCCTGGAATTTTCAACTCAAGACTTGTCCACACTGTGCAGTTAGTTAATTACAGTTCAGGTTTCCCTAGCCTGTCAGTTTTCCCTGGAGGCCTCGTCTGAGGGTCTCAGCTCCAGTTACTTGTGCTTCTCTGCCTTTGCCTGCTGGTCACTCCAATTTCAGGGGCCATGATAGTTTGCTGTGACCTCACTGTTCTTAACTAAGAATTGATTTTTCAGTTTGTTTAGCTGTTTACGTATTAGGATGTAGTGACAATGTCCAAGCTTGTATGCCAGGCCAGAAACTAACAGTCCAACTTTATCTTTGCTTTTTAGGGAAAGTACAAAGGTCCTCACTTTGTCATGCCTCTCAATTACCTTTGAAACTTTTTCTTTAAATGTTAAATTGTCTACCTATGAATTTACCATGTTGAGTGCTCTTCATTATTTTCTGTACATTGACGTTTCCACCTGGTTTCTTTTCCTCCAGCCTCTAGAACTTGCTTTAATCACGTTTTAAATGGTCCTTCCCATAATGTGAAGGGCTCGTGAGCGAGGCACTCAGAGCCGTCGTGGGGAGGACCATGTTGCTCCCGAGCATGCTGCTCACCAGTACACCAGGGGTTGGAAAAACCACACTAGGCAAAGGACTTGTGTCAAAATCAGGACTGAAATACATTAATGTGGGCGATTTAGCTCAAGAAGTCTGATCATCGGATATCATGGAGTCTGGCAAGATGGCTTCTCCCAAGAGCATGCCGAAAGATGCACAGATGATGGCACAAATCCTGAAGGATCTGGGAATTACAGAATATGAGCCAAGAGTTATAAATCAGGTGTTGGAGTTTGCCTTCCGATATGTGACCACAGTTCTAGATGATGCAAAAATTTATTCCAGCCGTACTAAGAAAGCTACCGTTGATGCAGATGATGTGCAGTTGGCAGTCCAGTTCCACGCTGACCAGTCTTTTACCTCTCCTCCCCCAAGAGATTTTTTTATTAGATATCACAAGGCAAAGAAATCAAACCCCTTTTCCATTAATCAAGCCGTATTCAGGTCCTAGGTTGCCGCCTGATAGATATTCCTTAAGAGCTCCAAATTACAGGCTGAAATCTTGACAGAAAAAGGCATCAACTTCCGCGGGAAGAGTAACAGTCCCGTGGTTAAGTGTTGGTTCAGTTGCTAGCAGACAAGTACTCCCACGCTAGGCACACCAACCCCACAGACCATGTCTGTTGCAACTAAAGTAGGGACTCCCGTGTCCCTCACAGGGCAAAGGTTTACAGTACACATGCCTACTTCGCAGTCTCCAGCTGTAAAATCTTCAATTCCTGCAACATCAGCAGTTCAGAATGTTCTGATTAATCCATCATTAATTGGGTCCAAAAGCTTCTTACTACCACTAATATGGTGTTATCACAAAATACTGCCAATGAATCATCAAATGCATTGAAAAAACGTGAAGAAGATGACTATGATAATTTGTAATTTAGCCTTGCTGCATACAACATGTATACTTGGTCTTGAATTCATCGTACTGATATTAAACATGCATGCTGGATGTTTTCAAGTTGCATTTTAGAAAACTTCATATTCTGTAAATACAATTACCATACTTTTCAATTGAAATGAAGGTTTTTCATCAGCCTTAAAAGTGTAAGAAAAATCAAGTTGTCATTCATTAATTTGAAAAAAATAATGTTTTAAATGTTGGTGTGCTAGATCAAGTTCTTTCAACTTTTCTCTGAAATACTATTATTTTGCCTTTATATTTGAAAGATATTTTTGCTAGGTATAAAATCCCAAGTTGACAGGTTATTTTCCTCCCTTCTCCCCTCCCCTCCTCTCTTTCTTTCTTTCTTCTTTCTTTCCTTCCTTCCTTCCTTCCTTCCTTCCTTCCTTCCTTCCTTCCTTCCTTCCTTCCTTCCTTCCTTCCTTCCTTTCCTTCCTTCCTTCCTTCCTTCCTTCCTTCCTTCCTTCCTTCCTTCCTTCCTTCCTTTTCTCTCTGTTTCTCTCTTTCTCTCTCTCTCTCTTTCTTTTGAGACGAGGTCTCACTCTGTCACTCAAGCTGGAATGCAACAGCACCAGTCATAGCTGACTGCAACCCTTGGGCTCAAGCAATCTTCCTGCCTCAGTCTCCTGGGTACCTGGGACTACAGACACATGTCACCAGGTCCAGCTAATTTTTAAATTTTGCATAGAGACAGAGTCTCACAATGTTGTCTAGGCTGGTCTTGAACACCTGGGCTCAAGTGTTCCATTCTCCTGCCTTGGCCTCCCAAAATGCTGGGATTATAGGCATGAGCCCTACCGTGCCTGACCTGGTTTTCTTCTCTAGCACTTTGAAGATGTTTTCCCTTGTCTTTTGCCCTTCGTGGTGCTATGTTATCTTTTGTTAGTCTTATTTCAGTTCCACTGTAGGTAGTATGCGTTTTCCTCCAGCAATCTAATTATGATATGCATAGGTATATTCTTTGTGTTTAGTCTTGTCAGGGCCTGTCAAGTATCTTGGATCTGTAGATTTAGAGTTTTCATCAAATGTGGAAATATTTTGGTCGTATTTTTTCCGATTTTGCTTGGGCCCCAATCTCTTTTTCTCCTGTTTCTGGAACACCAATTACATTTATATTATATAGTTTTTTTTTTTCTTTTTTTTTTTTTTTGAGACCGAGTCTTGCTCTGTCACCCAGGCTGGAGTACAGTGGTGAGATCTTGGCTTACTGCAACCTCTGCCCCCAGGATTTTAGCAATTCTCCTGCCTCAGCCTCCCGAGTCTGGGATTACAGGTGCCTGCCACCATGCCCGGCTAATTTTTTTGTATTTTTAGTAGAGATGGGGTTTTGCCATGTTTGCCAGGCTGGTCTCAAACTCCTGACCTCAGGTGATCTGCCTGCCTTGGCCTCCCAAAGTGCTAGGATTACAGGTGTGAGCCACCATCTCCAGCCTATTATATAGCTTTTATTGTCCCATAAGTTCGCTGAGGCTTGGTTCATTTTTGTGTAGTCCTTTTTCTTTCTGTGTTTAATTATGGTTAATTTTTATTGATAAATCTTCATGTTCACTAAATTTTTATTTTTATTTTTTTGTAATGTCTGATTTACTCTTGCACACATCCAGTAAATTTTTTCAGATATTATATTTGAACATGCCTATAGGAATATACCCGTATACCTCTAGGATTTCCATTTTTTAAATAAAAATGTTAATTTCTCTCTTTATTATGTTAATGATTTTCTTTAAATTTTGAAGCATATTTATAATAGCTGTTTTAAAGTCCTCATCTGCTCATTCTATCATTTCTGTCATTTTTGTGTCTGTTCCTACCTGGCTGTGGGTCACAATTTGGATCCTATTTTCATGTTTAGTAATTTTTAATTTGATGCCAGAATTTTTGTTAATCTTTTTATTTTGGAATAAACCTAGATTTACAGAAAAGTTTAAAGATAATGCAGAGAGTCCTCATATGTTCCTCACCCAATTTTAGTGTCCTCTAATGTGAACATACTACATTACCAAGGTACATGTGTCAGAACTAAGAAATTAGCACAAGACAATACTATTTACTAAAGTAAAAACTAAAGACTTTATTGAAATGTTACTAGTTTTTCTACCAATTTTCTTTTTCTTTTCCAGGATTCATTCCAAGATACCTATTGTATTTAGTGGTCATGTCTTCTTAGTCTCATCCTATCTGAACAATTTCTCAATTTTTTCTTTTTCATGACCTTTTACTTTTGAAGAGTATTGGCCTGTGGGTATTTTACAGAATATTCCTCAATTTGAGTTGGCCCAGTGTTTTCTTATAATTAGCCTGAGGTTCTGAGTTTTCAAGAGAATACCATAGATGTGAGGTGTCTTTCTCTGCACATTGTATCACTGTGTTAATCTTGATTACTTTGTTGAGTTGGTACCTGTTTGGTTTCTCCACTATAAGACCAGTCTTATTTTGCTTGGATTCCTTCTCTCTGTGCTGTGGTCCAACAAACCTCTGAAGAGAAAGAGTGATTATAGGACTCACCTCATTTACTTAGGAACTTAGTCTTATATTTCTTGGTCCTAGTGTCTGAAAACACTTGTTTGCAGTTTTCTAGCTGTTTATGGCAGAAGAACAAGTTTATGGCAGAAGAACAAGCTTATGGCAGAAGAGCAAGTTCTGTAGCCCTGAATCCTTCAACACTAGAGTCAGAAGTCCTTGGCAGGACCTTTTCATGTTGAGTTCCTTGCAGAGTTCCTCAGTTAATTTCATAGCTTGCAGTTCCTCTGATCTTGACCCACATGAAGGCCAACTCACAGCTAGCATTCCCAGGGGAGGCTTGATATGGTTTGGCTCTGTGTCCCCACCTAAATCTCATCTTGAATTGTACTCCCATAATTCCCACGTGTTGAGGGAGGGACCTGGTGGGAGATAATTTGAATCATGGGGACTGTTTCCCCCATACTGTTCTTGTGGTAGTAAAGTCTCATGAGATCTGATGGTTTTATCAGGGGTTTCCACTTTTGCTTCTTCCTCGTTTTCTCTTGCTGCCACCATTTAAGAAGTGCCTTTTGGCCAGGTGCAGTGGCTCACACCTGTAATCCCAGCACTTTGGGAGGCTGAGGTGGGCAGATCACAAGGTCAGGAGTTCAAGACCAGCCTGGCCAACATGGTGAAACCCTGTCTCTGCGAAAAATATAAAAACTAGCTGGGCAGGGTGGTGCATTCCTGCAATCCCAGCTACTCAGGAGGCTGAGGCAGGAGAATTGCTTGAACCGGGACCTAGGAGGTGGAGGTTGCAGTGAGCTGAGATCACACCACTGCATTCCAGCCTGTGCTACAGAGCGAGACTCTGTCTCAAAAAAAAAAGCCTTTCACCTCCTGCCATGATTCTGAGGTCTCCCCAGAATGTGGAACTGTAAGTCAAATTAAACCTCTTTTTTCTTCTCAGTCATGGGTATGTCATTATTAGCAGTGTAAAAATGGACTAATACAGTAAATTGGTACCAGTAGAGTGGAGCATTGCTGAAAAGATGCCTGAAAATGTGGAGGCAACTTTGGAACTGGGTAACAGGCAGAGTTTGGAGGGCTCAGAAGAAGACAGGAAAATGTGGGAAGGTTTGGAACTCCTAGAGAATTGTTGAATGGCTTTGACAAAATACTGATGAAGATGTGGACAATGAAATCCAGGCTGACGTGGTCTCAGATGGAGATGAAGAACTTGTTGGGAACTGGAGCAAAGGTGACTCTTGTTATGTTTTAGTGAAGAGTCTGGTGGCATTTTGCCCCTGCCCTAGAGATTTGTGGAACTTTGAACTTCAGAGAGATGATTTAGCCTATCTGGCAGAAGAAATTTCTAGGCAGAAAAGCATTCAAGAGGTGACTTGGCTGCTATTAAAGGCATTCAGTTTTAAAAGGGAAGGAGAGCATAAAAGTTTGGAAAATTTGCAGCCTGACAATGCGATAGAAAAGAAAATCCCATTTTCTGAGGAGAAATTCGAGCTGGCTGCAGATATTTGCATAAGTAACAAGGAGTTGAATGTTAATCCCCAAGACAATGGGGAAAATGTCTCCAGGGCATGTTAGAGACATTTGTGGCAGCCTCTTCCATCACAGAACCAGAGGTCTAGGAGGAAAAATGGTTTTGTGGAGAGGGCCTAGAGTCCCCGTGCTATGTGCAGTCTAGGGACTTGGTGTCCTGTGCCCTAGCTGCTCCAGCTGTGGCTGAAAGGGGCCAACATAATGCTTAGGCCGTGGCTTCAGAGAGTGCAAGCCTCAAGACTTGGAAGCTTCCATGTGGTGTTGAGCTTGCAGGTGCACAGAAGTCAAGAACTGGGGTTTTGGAACCTCCGCCTAGATTTCAGAAGATGTATGGATATGCCTGGATGCCCAGGCAGAAGTTTGCTGCAGGGGTGGGCCTCTTATGCAATGCAGAAGGGAAATGTGGGATGGGAGCCCCCACAAAGAGTCACTACTGGGGCACTGCCTAGTGGAGCTGTGAGAAGAGGGCCACCATCCTCCAGACCCCAGAATGATAGATCCACTTACAGCTTGCACTGTGAGCCTGGAAAAGCTGCAGACACCCAATGCCAGCCTGTGAAAGCAGCCAGAAGGGAGGCTGTACCCTGCAAAGCCACAGGGGCGGAGCTGCTCAAGACCATGGGAACCCACCTCTTGCATCAGTCTGGCCTGGATGTGACACATGGAGTCAAAGGAGATGATTTTGAAGCTTGAAAATTTGACTGCCCCGCTAGATTTTGGACTTGCATGGGTCCTGTAACCCCTTTGTTTTGGCCAATTTCTCTCATTTGGAACAGCTGTATTTACCCAATACTTGTACCCCCATTGTATCTAGGAAGTACCTAGCTTGCTTTTGATTTTATAGGCTCATAGGCAGAAGGGACTTGCCTTGTCTCAGATGAGACTTTGGACTGTGGATTTTGGGTTAATGCTGAAATGAGTTAAGACTTTGGTGGACTGTTGGGAAGGCATGGTTGGTTTTGAAATGTGAGGACTTGACATTTAGAGGGGCCAGGGGCAGAATGATATGGTTTGGCTCTGTGTCCCCACCTAAATCTCATCTTGAATTGTATGTACTTCCATAATTCCCACGTGTTGTGGGAGGGACCTGGTGGGAGGTAATTTGAATCATGGGGACTGTTTCCCCCAGACTGTTCTTGTGGTAGTAAGTCTCACGAGATCTGATGGTTTTATCAGGGGTTTCCACTTTTGCTTCTTCCTCATTGTCTCTTGCTGCTGCCATGTAAGAAGTGCCTTTTGCCTCCTACCATGATTCTGAGGCCATCCCAGCCATGTGGAACTGTAAGTCCAATTAAATCTCTTTCTTCCTAGTCTCAGATATGTCTTTATCAGCAGCGTGAAAACAAACTAATACAAGACTCCACCCTTACCTAGAGCTCAGGCAGATAAGAACAAGTTTCCTTGCTGTGGTTTGTGTTTTTGATAGTGGGAACATTTCTTCTAGTCCAGCCTTTCACTCTGGCATTCTGGCAGCCTTTCTGGGGTTCGGTCTTCATGTATGATCTTAGTTCTACCATCTTGGTCGAGCTCAAGGACTTGCCCCTTATTTCCTGGTGCTTTTAAAACATAAATTTCTTGGCTAGGTCCCAGGACAGCTCTAACTTGATGCCAGTGGTTTTAGCTTTTTCTTTTCCTTCTTTTTTAGCCACTGGTGATTTCTGTTACTTTCATGCAAGTAAGGCTCTGTATTTGAGAAGATATTTATTACATTTTATCCAGCATTTATAGCAGGAGAGCTGGTGGAGTACACTGCCTGTAGTGTTCCTAAGCAATTCCTTGGTCTGCTGTTCTGCTTTATAATGGCTTGAAACAGAACACTTAAGGCCAGCTTCAGTTTGTCCCATTGAAACTTTCATATACAAAAGCTGTAATTTTAAGTTATAATTTATTTTTATTTTTATTTTTTTGGAGACGAAGTCTCACTCTGTTGCCTATGCTGGAATGTAATGGCACGATCTTGGCTCACTGCCGACCTCTGCCTCCCGGGTTCAAGTGATTCTCCTGCCTCAGCCTCCCGAGTAGTAGCTGGGATTACAGGTGCACACCACCATGCTTGGCTAATTAATGTATTTTTAGTAGAGACGGGGTTTCACCATGTTGGTCAGGCTGGTCTTGAACTCCTGACCTTAGGTGATCCACTCACCTTGGCCTCCCAGAGTGCTGGGATTACAGGCATGAGCCACTGTGCCTGGCCTTAAGTTACAATTGAAAACTGTGTAAGGTACTGTGCTAAGAAGGCCTTCAAGTAACTGATCTTCATTGGGAAGGTAGGTTAAGTGTATAGGTCGAAGGAGAATACCAGAAGTGTTCCAGGAGCTGTACACTGAGAGTTCAAACTTGGGAGTCATAGTGTCTTCTTTGAGGTAAGAAAACTGGCAACTGCTTCACATCAGAGGAGGTACTCTAGGTAGGGTTAAGGATCAAGTGGATTTCTAGGATGGAAAAAATTTGAGTGTTGGGGACAGAGATGATGAAATTAAAACCTACACGGGTTTTATTTATGCTGTGTTCGAGTAATAAGAACTCAGAGTCTATTATCAGTAAAATGTATTTTTGGAGATTACAGATATTTTCTTGGGTTCCAAGATTTTCTTGGTAGTGTGCATTTGGGATCTTGGAAGCTAAACTGAAGGTAAGAATGGACTGTCAGTGATGATTTGTTGGTGAATCGTATTTGCAAAGAGGGAATGGTAAGTCTGATGAGAATTACAATAAAGATAAAATGTTGTGCCTTAGGGTGGACTTGGCTATTCTAAGGTATAGAGCGGTGTCTAGGCTAGATCCACCTGTAGTCACAAAGACGTAAGTTTAATTTTTTTACAGTTACTGGAAATCTTTCAAGGAGCACTTGTTAGGAGCTAATTGAGGTGCAACCAAAGAGCAGCACTCAGAACCTCTTCAGAAAAGTGAAGTTTGCAAATACTTACTTGAAGCTTGAATGTGCTTAAGAGCACAGAGCCGAATGTGACCTGTGCAGGTTTTCCACACGGCCGGGACTCAGACCTGTGTGTGTCTTCTGTGCGGTTGTTGCACACTCCAAATCTGGTCTCTGTGGGTTCCTTAATAAGAAAGTCGCTGTAGGAAAAGCTGTCCACGTTGGAACTATGCAAAAATCTCTGAGAATTGGAAAATTTTTTGGAAATTTATTGGTTTTTTTGAAAAGTAAGGAGGTCAGTTTCCAATAATGATGAAAGGGAAGAAAACCCAACCAATGAATCTATGATTACTACCACAGTCGGTGTTTAAAATGGAAATATTTTTCGAACATGACATTTTATGTTGCAATGGAATCAACTGATGAGGGCTTGGGATGGGGGATTCCCTGATGGTTAATATCGGATTGACTGATGACATTATTCCATGCCAGCCAATCTTGGGAACACCGGAAGATGTGAGGGCTCCACAGGGTTAAGTGTGGACTGCCCATGGAAGAGCTGAGGGTTTCCCTATAATTATTCTTCATACTTTTCATCTTGGTGATCGTTAACTTGGCATCAGCACCCTTTGGGGGCTATTTGTCCATTTTCAGCTGTTTCCTCTTGAACTGTAAAGGCTCTCTCAACTTTGAAATGTACTGACCAGGCCACACTAGTAAGTTGTGGAGCCTGAATATATGGCAACCAATGAATACGATGATGATGGTAGGCATAGCCTTCCTTACGATGGGAGCCACGGAAGCCATCAGTCAGTCGACACCTTTCTGGTAACCTAGGCATGGTTCATTACCCACGTGGCATTCTCTTGTTTTGGAAATAAAAAAATTGGCAGATTTCTGTGTCCTAATAGTGGCAAATGCAGCTGTTTTTGTTGTTCATTTTAGCAAACTAATGACTTCTGCAAAAAGATGAACCAAGATTAAAAGAAATCAGATGTGTGTATTTGGTATGCAATATTTTTGTATTACAAATAGCTACATTCTAACCTACATTAACCCCATGATATGTGAATTTTGCCAACTCCTGCTGTGTCTTTTAAATCAAATCCGGTAAATCACTATGAATGTTCTAATTTCTAAACAAACTAGTCTTCCAGTAGAGGTGCTTTAACACTGTACTGCAAATTAGACAACCTAAGATAAATGGACCATCTTTGTTAATTATGTAGTTTAATTGATCAAAACTACCAGATAGGATTTTATTTATAGCGATTTTGCTTAGTATCAAATTCTATACTGTTAAATAGCTTGTGAGTCATATATTTGGGGTCATTAAGATATATGCTGTTATTTAGCGTCTGTTAACCTTATTAAGCACCTTCTTTTTGGTCTAGTTCATGTCACAATATGAAATTGCTTTTAATTGAGATGACCAACTTCCATTACATTGTTCAACGCCTGTACAAAGCACTTTTCATTTTTGCTCTATTGATCGAGCAGCAATTGACTTGAACTATATTCAGAACCTGGTGGGGGGAGATGGAAGAAGATTTCTTGAAATGTTCTTTTTGCTAGTGGTTTTTCTCTCTGCATACCCCACTGTTTGCTTGTAACTAATTTTGCATGCCAGTAGGTAGCAGTGGTGAGCAGAGGCACAGACAGAAAGCTGCCAGTCAGCGATTATAAATTATTATTCATTTCTGTTATAGGTGGGGTGTGCAGTCAGTTACAGTAATAATTACCAGGACTAGAGGGTTTCCTAGGCAACCAATTTCCCCCCTCATTCATGCTGTTGCTGAGAGAGTGCCTGCAAAGCATGACATTGCTGTATTCTGAGGTTTGTTGCCCCCCTGCTGCTCCAGGTTTGAGGTTAGTTACAGCATCATAAGATGCTCTCAAGCATAGAGAACTCAGGCTGGGCTTAAAAAGCATGCCGGCAGCAGGGCCTCTCCGCTGCTGCTTCACTTTTAAGGGACAGGGTTCCAAAAATGCAAATCCTGCATCTTGCTTGGTAACATTAGGAAGATCTCTTTAAGTTGCAGAACCTTTTATTTTCTATTATTTTGAAGATAGTGGATCATTTCATTTTTATAGTTTTATTATTTGATAAAAACGTGCAGAGACAGACCTAAAACTAGACTTCTCCTTAGGATTTGAGTCCAATAAATCAATCGGGACCTGTCACAGCTAATCATGGTTGTGTTTGTTGTTTATTCAGTTTTATGAAAATGGCTCATGAAGAGAAAGGCAGCACTCTTCCTGCAGCAGCAGGATTAGTCCTTTATGTAGTAGGAAAATAATAGAAACGACATCTATTATCCGGGATCTGTACATGAATCATATCCTATATTTGGGGGCTCTCCAATCTTTCATTTTAATGAACTTACATCAAGTGCTTTGCAGTGATAAAAAAGTAGTATTTGTTTGTGTCTGCTATGAAAAAAGATAGGGGTTCATGTTTCAGTCTTACGTGGAGATGTGAAATGTTTATCCATTTACAAGGCAGAAGTCACAAACCCAGACACAAGGCATCCGATCTCGTCCTCTGCTAGATGATTACAGACATGTTCAGTGCCTCACACTGGACCTGTGTATTTATCACCGCAAGTTCTCAGCAGGATGTAAGTTGTCTTCGTCAGTGTTCGTGGTGGGGACACCACCAGCGCTAGGCATGACCGATGAGTTCCTTGTCTGTGAACCACGACTGGGCTCTTGGATTTCTGGAGCTGCTTATACTTCCTGCAGGCGCCTGCTGTGTATTCAAGGGTGTGGTGGGGAACCTGCAGTCAAGTTCCAGGAGCAGCGAGGCTGCATGCAGGCCGGCTTGGTCCTGCAAGAGGCCACCGCTAACAGCTCTATGCCCTTAGCCTTCCCTGGGTTTCTGGAGGAAAGCTGCCTTCTGCCCTGGACCATCCTGCTCCAGAAGTGGCCCTAGGTTCCAGCTGTGCTGGGCAGTGAGACCTGCCAGTCACCATTTGTCCAAAACGTCTCACTGAGAATCAGCTTCCCACTTGAGAAAATCTTGAGGTCTAGGCCAGACACGGTGGCTCATGCCTGTAATCCCAGCACTTTGGGAGGCCGAGGTGTGTGGGTTACTTGAGGTCAGGAGTTCAAGACCAGCCTGGCCAATATGGTGAAACCCTGTCTCTACTAAAAATACAAAAATTTAGCCGGGTGTGGTGGCGGGTGCCTGTAATCCCAGCTACTAGGGAGGCTGAGGCAGGAGAATTGCTTGAGCCTGGGAGGCAGAAGTGTAGTGAGCTGACATCAGGCCACTGCACTCCAGCCTGGGTGACAGAGTGAGACTCTGTCTCAAAAAACAAAACAAAACAAAAAAGGAAATCTTGAGTTCCAGTTTCTTGAAAACATCTCAAAGGTACTAAACGTAAGTGCTCAGTCACCCTGTTAGATGTGGGCTTATGGAGTGATTCATAAAAATGAAATATATGGACTATGTTTTTGATATAGATACTGTAAAATGTAATTGGCTACATGAATCCATCAGGCTGGGTTCATCTGTAGTTTAGGTTTACTTTAAATTGCTTAATAATCTTTTAAAAAGTATTTATAAGCCAGAACTATGAGGCTAGCACCTGCCAGCCCAAACAGTTTTATCAGGGAATCCCAGGTTTTTTTTTTTTTCCTGAATCATTTAACAGCCTAAGTAGGAGAGTGTCTCTTGAAATGTACCAGTCTGCTATACTTCAGGTGGGGACTTCCACACAATTTAGCAAAGAAAATAATTTTTAAAAATGTTCCTATTGCATACTACTCTGTGGCATAAATTATTTAAATGCAGTGCTTAGCCAAACTAATGTTACAGATTAGATAATGAACTGATAACATCGTACGTATACAGTAAGTTAAAGACATGCAATGAAGTCGTTATTTATTTATAGACAACTACCCTTGCAATACAAAGTCAGAAAAAGTAGGTGATGTTCAAATGAGGCCATTTGAACTCTAGCTTCAAAATAATCCCCTTTAATTTCATTCTCTGCATCTCTAAATTCTGGAGAAAGAAAGAATGTCTTCATCATCAGAAGGACCAGTCTCCTGTTTATAAAATGATAAAATAAAGAAAGTTGGGCAGCTCCTCCATCATAAACTTGCTCTTCTGTTTTTTTTTTTTCTTTTAAATAATTGAACTGTTACAGGAAACATTGTTAAAATCTTAAGGTTAGAGCATTCTTTCATTTTTTTTGTCTAAAGATTACTCTGCACCCTAGACAAAGGAAATATTTAAACTGTTAAATTTGAACAAAGATACAGTCTGCATATGACTTCTCTGAAGCCCTATAAAAATTCTTTAAAATTGCCTATTCACTCAAATTTACTGAGTGTAGCAAAAATGTCAAAGGCATAAAGTCAGAGAAGATTGAATAAAATAATGCAGAAAGACAGATTAGTCATGCACAGACCCACACAGCCTTTCAGAGCACACAATACCGCTCTTTATTACCGTTCTATCTTTACAAAGACTACGTTCAATACATAGAAGATGATACATGGCCAGCCATGTCATCTGCCTGTGATTCCAGAACTCATCTATCTGGGCCCTTTTCACAATGACATTGATGAGAGATCGCAGTGTTTTCAGAGCATTGTTTTATTTATCATATATAATGGCTGGTGAAAAAAATAGGAATTATGTCACCGATAGCACATAAAAGAGTTGCACAGAAGATTCTGTGACAAAGTTTGGTAAAACCCAGAACAAGGAAGCTCATGGAAATGTTCTTTTCTCTGTCTTCCTCCCCTGCTGTGTCTTCTCCCCCTCGTTCAAGTCCCCCAAAGATTTGCACGCTGATAACTGTTGAAAAATATCAAGAAAATGTTTCATCAAGCCAAACGTCAGGGACCCTGATCCTTTGTAAAAAAACTCTTTGGCGATTACCTTTTTGTTTAAATGTGGAGCACATTTTAATGACGGTAGAGTTGCCGGCCGTTATTTATGCATCTGCAAAGGGAAAGGAGACTATTTGTCAGTCACAGTTTTGTATCTTGCAAATTTAATAAAGAGCCGCCCTTAAGATAGAATTTCTTAGGCTGCCACAATTGACAAAAGCCAGCTAATGTTGAAATGTCAACAGCAAACCTCATCAGCAGGCCGCACTGCCGTGCAATCAAGACAGCGCCATAGCTCCATATAAACAAATGTATATAATGTGCCTGTGTGGGGGGTGGGGGTAGGGAAACTGGGGATCTCAGTGCTGTGGGGACACACAGCACAGGCTTAAAACAGTCCCTTCGACAGCCTTTAAATGTTAAGGAATCAGTGCTGTGTATATTACCCAGAGAGTCTCAGGGAGCGTGGACTCAGATGTGACTGGCAGCTGCCTTGCAAAAGGTTATCTTGCCTATGCTCCCTGGGAGGACTCTCAATCCCATGCCCACGGGGAATTTCTCTCCCTCCCTCCCTTCCTCCCTCCCTCCCTCCCTCCCTCCCTCCCTCCCTTCCTTCCTTCCTCCCCTCCTTCCTTCCTTCCTTCCTTCCTTCCTTCCTTCCTTCCTTCCTTCCTTCCTTCCTCCCTTCCTCCCTTCCCTTCCCTTCCTCCCTCCCTCCCTTACTTCCTTTTTTTTCTTTTTTGGAGACAGAGTCTCCTTATGTCACCCAAGCTGGAGTGCAGTGGCACGATCACGGCTCACTGCAGCCTCAAACTCCTGGGCTCAAGTGATCCTCTGGCCTCAGACTCCCGAGCAGCTGGGACCACAGGTGCACGCCACCACATCAGGCTAACTTTTTTTTTTTTTTATCTTTTGGTAGAGATGGGATCACACTATGTTGCTGGCCTCAAACTCCTGGGCTTAACCAATTCTCCTGCCTCAGCCTCCCAAAGTGCTGGGATCATGGGGGAAGTTTCTTTAACTTCCTATGCTTTTGGTGTTGTCCAAGAGAAAGCTAAAGAACAATTTTGGGGAGTTTCACGTTTTGGAGCCATGAACCAGCCATTGCACTGAACTTGAAAGTTTTTCCTCAGAACCTTGATCTGGGTGTTCATCCACAGCCATCTCCTGCTTTGCTGAGCTGTTTTCTTGTTTGCAGAAATCAGCGCAGAACCACGCAGAAGGCAGTGTGGCTGCCGTGCAATGCTGCATTTGGAAGCGAGTAAATGGAAGATGAGACGTTCCTGTCTTCACTGCGGGGCGAGAATGAGTTTCCCTTGTCTCTAAGGAAGATTGGCTTGGGTCCTGTGTTCTCCATGGAGAGATCCTGCCTTTTCCTATCCCATCACTATTTCCTTTATAGATGGTGCGCTGAAGACCCAGAAGACCTGCAAGTGAATGGAGGCTCGGATCCAAAAGCTACCCCGAGACCCCAGGGTCTTCACTCCTTTATGGCAGTGTGAGTGGGGCAGAGAGGGAAGCTAAGGACTGCCTGCTTAGGTGGATGGATTCGAGGGATGGAGAGGCTCAGAAATGAGGACCCTGTGTCTGCGCTGGCCACAGCCCTCCTTTCCTCCCAGCTCATCTCAACCTCAGAAGGCCTGTCTAGTGCCTGTCAGCCTCCTCCTCCTCCTCCTTTCATTCCCCCTCCTCCTTTTCTGTTTTCTCTTCCTCCTCTTTTTCTACTTCTCCTCTTTCTCCTTCTCACTGCTTCTTTTTCATTGTCTTCTTTCGGCTGTTGATTGACCACCCGAGTCAACTAGGGCAGGGCAGCCTCCGTCCAAGGTCCCAGGGACTCCAAAGCTGGCTGGCGCAACTCTCCCACCCTCCCTGTCCTGCATGGTGAGGAAGGCCCAGCACACTCGCTGTGCACAGCTCATCGGGTCCTGGAAGACAGAGGCAAGGGGGCAGACCCAGGGGAAACAAGGCGTTTTTGGAGAGAGCTGTGTGCCATTTATCGTCTGCAGCCAGGACATGCGTTTTGCCTTGGCCACCTTCTTTGAGTTGCTGGGCAGTGCTCAGATGCCCCTAGATGGTCTTCCCTGCCTCAGAGAAGGCTCCTGCAGGCAGATGTCCAAATGTTTACCAGAGAGAGGTCGGGTTGGTGAGAGGCACATCCTCATTTGTGGCTTTCCTGCCCCAAGAGGAACCACTGCTTCTTCAGCCTTGGATTCCTAACAATTCTTTTAAGGGAGGAACACTTATTTATTCTAAAGGTTTACTGAGCCCCGATTATGCAGTAGACGCTGGGGACAGAATAATAAACAAGACAGGTTTGGTCACTGTCTGCATGGAACCTAAGAGTCTACTGAGAAAAATAGCATAATACAAAATGGGCCCAGAGGGTAATGGGGTGCGGTGGGGGGGTTGGGAAGTCCTCTGGAGGAGGCAACAGTTACCCTGAACTGAAGGAGGATAGGAGCGAGCTGTGAGGGGGAGACAGCGGGGACCAAGGCTCAAGGCAGGAGCCCCTGGGGAGTGCTTGGTGAGGCTAGGGTTTAGCGCACAAGGCAGAGAGATGGCGGGACCATGGGAGAGCCTCTGGGGCCTTGCTGGCCAAGGATGGGATTTATTCTCATGCAGTGGGAAGCCCCTGGTGGGTCCTGGGCAGGACGAACTGGCTCACATTAAAAGAAAATCACTAGGTCTGCTTTCTTCAGAATTGATTGCAGGAGGCCTGGCATGGAAGCAGGGAGACCAGTTATTACAATCACTCGGTGAGAGGATGGTGGGGACAGTGGAGACAGAGGGAAAGCATACATGTCAAATACCGCACGGATTCAGGACTGATGGGCACGGGGGAGCGGGGCAGGCGAGGACCATCGCTAAGCCCTGAGATGGAAGATCCTGGGGAGAGGCTGCAAGGACTCGGTGACACCTGGACACTCAGAAAAGAAAGGGCCCCACAAGACATTCTGCAGCCTCATCCCTACCTGAGGAGAGATCCACAGGGGACTCACACTCCTGCTTCTACCTCACAACTCACACCCAGGCCTGGCACGGTGGCATGCACCTGTCATCCCAGCGCTTCGGGAGGCTGAGGTGGGAGGATCGCTTGAGCCCAGGAGTTTGAGACTGGCCTGGGCAACATAGCAAGATCCCATTTCTACAAAAAAATTAAAAATTTATATCTATGAGTGTGTGTGTGAGAGAGAGTGTGTGTGTGAGTGTGTGACTGTGTGTGTGTGAGTGTGTGTGAGTGTGTGTGCGTGTAAAACAAAAGACCCAAGCTCAACCCTGTTTTGTTCTGTTACTTTTTAAATTTTTTTTTTTTTTTTTTTGAGATGGAGTCTCACTCTTTTGCCCAAGCTGGAGTACAATGGTATGATCTCGACTCACTGCAACCTGTGCCTCCTGGGTTCAAGTGATTCTCTTGCCTCAGCCTCCCAAGTAGCTGGGATTACAGGGGCCAGCCACGATGCCCAGCTAATTTTTGTATTATTAGTAGAGACGGGGTTTCACCAAGTTGGCCAGGCTGGTCCTGAACTCCTGTCCTCAGATGATCCACCTGCCTTGGCCTCCCAAAGTGCTGGGATTACAGGCGTGAACCACCGTGCTTGGCCCACTTTTTAAAAAATTTTACAGCCCTGTTTTTGGCCCTGCCCCTTCAGAGCTCCCTGGCCTGCTTGGATCTGCTTCCTGGATGAAGTGGAGCCCATGTGAGACGTTTCAGCCCGTGGAGTGGGTGTGCTGCGTGGTGATACTCAACACATAGAGGACATTGATGAAACACGGCACTGTGGCCCCTCTACTGTGTTTGGGAGGCCGTGTGTGACCGCAGAGTAGGTGGTCACTGGAGTCATGGAGGCCAGGGGTGGGCAGAGGATGGGCAGAGGGAAGCAGTTCCCTTTGAACTGAAGTGGTCAAAGGATTTCGCTGAGAGGGAGGAGGTGGTGGGCAGGCTGCAGAGGGCGGAGTGGCGGGCTAGGAGGAGCACAGCAGTGTCACACGAGTGAGGCCCGGGGACAGGTGCAGAGGGGCTGGGCTGGCTGCTTCTGAGGAACAGGGAATGCAGTGGCAGGAAACGCTCGTGGAAGTCACATAGGTCAGCCCAGTGAGGCCACGGGAGGCGAAGCCCCACAGACGGCAGACAGCCCTACTCTAGAATCCAGGCCTCTGATGACTATATTTTTCAAAAATAAGTTGTATCAGAGATGGAGAGATGATGTTCCCGGTCTGTTAGTTGCAATGTGACTTACAACAGTGAAAAATTAGGGACAATCCAAGTGTCTGACAGTAAGGAACTGGTTAAGAATAAATGATTATAAAAATATGTGACCATTAAGGTTTTTTAAGGACTTTAAAAATAACACTGCTACTGCTCATGATTTATTGAATGTTTTGTGAAAACAGGATATGACTACTCTATTTTGTGAAAAAGACCTAAATGCAAAAATATGTAATTGTACCAGTATGTTTTAGAGTGGATCCTCCAGAGAAGCAGAACAAATAGGATGGAGATCTCTTTGTCTATTTACCTCTCTAATTATCTATGTATGTATGTATGTATGTATCTATCTATCTATCTATCTATCTATCTATCTATCTATCAATCATCTATCTAATATACTATCTATGTAATATCTATCTATCTATCTATCTATCTATCTATCTATCTATTCATCTCGAGGTTGATTTTAAAGAATTAGCTCACGCAATTGGAACAGCTGGCAAGTTGAAATTTACAGGGCAAGCCGGCATCCTGGAGACTCAGGGAGGAGTTGATGTTGCATTTCCAGTCCAAAGGTTGGCTGGAGGTGGAATTCCCTCTTCCTTAATTCTGTTAAGATCTCCAACAACTGGATGAGGCCCATCATATAATGGAGAGCAATCTGCTTTATTCAAAGTCTAGTGACTTCAGTGTTTGTCACTTCTAACAAATACCTTTAAGACAACATGCAGACTGATGTTTGACCAATAACTGCTATCATGGCCTACCCTAGTTGACACATGCGATTATCCATCACTGATCAATCCCAGCTTCTACTTTTGCTTCTACTTTGGAGGAGAAGGCTAGAAAGAAGACTGTCATAATTCATTGATGGGATTCTCAGGGCACTTATTTACATTTCTATCTTCCCAACTATCTGATAAACATACTTTAATTTTAGTATATAAAATATAAAACATCACAATAACAAAAGTGTTCTCCTTGCCCATCTGAGGAACCTGTCCTTTCAATATCTGCAAAAGGGCCATCCTTGTTTGTATCAATTGCTGCTCTCCATACCATAGCCATGGTATCGTTTCTTTTATTATCTCTCAAATTTACCTTTTAAAATTACAGAATCATATCATATGACAGGAAGGATGAAAAAAGCAAAAATCACCTGTACTCCCACCAAATGATCGGCATTATAGTTTTATTGCCATTTCCTTTTAGATTCTTTTTCACAGTGTGTATATGTACAAAACACCACCCTACTTTTGGAAACTTCTTTAATATTCCATCGCATGAGGGTACCACATGTATACTCAGCCAATCTCCTATTGTTGGACACTAATGTTCTTTCCAGTTTTCTGTTGTTAGAAACAATTTAGTCCTAAACAGCTTTGTACACAGCTCTTTGCACACATCTCTGGTTATTTTCCTCAGGATGCATTCCTAGAAGAATAATTGCTGGGCCAATTGTACTTTTGAAAAATTGGACCTGAGTACATAGAATGGCTTTATCACAATACTTGGTTCACATACAGTCCTCCTTGCTCTATGCATGGCCCATACACAGTGTAATTATTTAAATGATACTTTGTTTTTGAGACAGAGTCTTGCCCTGTCCTCCAAGCTGGAGTGCATTGGAGCAATCATAGCTCGCTGCAGCCTCGAACCCCTGGGTTCAATCGATCTTCCCACCTCAGCCTCTCAAGTAGCTGGGACTACAGGTGTGTGCCACTACACCTGGCTAATTTTTGTTTTTTGGGATTTTTTTTTGTTTTTGTTTTTTTGTTTTGGTAGAAATGGTCTCAAACTCCTGCACTCTATCAGTCTGCCTGCCTCAGCCTCTCAAAGTCCTGGGATTACAGCCACCATGCCCAGCCTAAATGATACTTTTTTTTTTTTTTTTTTTTTTTTTTTGAGAAAGAGTCTTGGTCTGTTGCCCAGGCTGGAGTGCAATGGCGTGATCTTGGCTCACTGCAGCCTCCACCTCCTGGATTCACCCGATTCTCCTGCCACAGCCTCCACCACAGCGCCACCACACCGTCTAATTTTTGTATTTTTAGTAGAGATGGGGTTCCACCATGTTGGCCAGGCTGATCTCAAACTCCTGACCTCAGGTGATCCGCCTGCCTTCACCTCGCAAAGTGCTGGGATTACAGGCATGAACCACCGTGCCTGGCCCTAAACAATACTTTTAATAATATGAGCCCACCACCCAAAACACAAACTAAGAACTTGACGATAATCTATGGCTCCCCCACTTCTCTATGTCCCCACCTCTCTTACCCAAGGTAACCATCTTCTCAATTCTCTGTTCATTCTTTTGCTTTTCTTTTTACATATTTCTCTTGTTTCTACATTGTATTTCCCAAAGCATGTATTTTCATTTAGTTGTTTTTAACTTTAAAAGGTACCATCTTGTATATAAATTTTGTGACTTACTTTTGGAATTAATATGACAATGCTGAGATTCTTTCATATTGTTACATCTCAACATTGTTCACTCAATGTAGTGTTCCACTGGGTGAAAATACAAGCTAGCTATCTTGTATCTTGTAGCCCCTGTTCAAGGGTGTTTTGGTGTTTCTAGGATCTTGATATCATGAATGGTGCTGGCACAGCATTCCTGCGTGTCTCTCCTTTTGCACATGTGCAAGATTTCATCTTGGGTATATACATATAGGAGTGGAGTTGCTGTGAATATTCAACTTTAGGAGATAATTTCAAGCTCTTTTTCTAATGTGGTGAGCCTCTCCAACAACACTTAAGAAATTCTGTGGATCCATATCTCTCCAACACTTAGTGTTATTAGACTATTAGTATTTATTAATCAAATAGGTACAAAGTAGTCTCTCATTATGGACTTGATTGTATTTCCTTGATCACCATTGATGTTAATCTTCTTTTAATATGGCCATATTTATTTACTCTTCTGTGAAATGCCTATTTATGTCCCTTGCCTATTTTTTCATTGTATTGCTTATGTTCTTATTGATATGCAGTCCAATTTTTTTTTAGATGGACTCTTGCTCTGTCACACAGGCTGGTGTGCAATGGCACAATCTCGGCTCACACAACCTGTGCCTCAAGTGATTCTCCTGCCTCAGCCTCCCAAGTAGCTGGGACTACAGGCATGTGCCACCACACCTGGCTAATTTTTGTGTTTTTAGTAGAAACGGGATTTCACCATGTTGGCCAGGCTGGTCTCGAACTCCTGACCTCAGGTGATCCACCTGCCTTGGCGTCCCAAAGTGCTGGGATTACAGACTGGGATTATAGGCGTGAGCCACCACAGCCAGTCCCAATGTATTTTTGATATTAATCCTTGTCAGTTGCATGTGTTGCAAATATCTTGTGACTTGTCTCTACTTTCCGAGTTGTCTTTTGATAAATATAAAGTTCTTAATTTTAATATAGTCAAATGTGTTAATCTTTTTCTTTATAGTCACTGATGTTTGTTTAAGGAAATCTATTCTTACCCCAAGGTCTAAATGATATTTAGCTATATTTTCTACTATGAAGTTTAAAGTTGTATTTTTAACATTTAAGTCTTTAATCCATCTGGACTAGATTTGTCAACATCGTGTGAAGAGAAGATACAATTTCTTCTTTTCCCAGATGGCTAATCATTTTTCAACTTCACTTCTTCAATAGTAAATTTTTTTTTGTTTTTCCCCTACTGATCTGACATATAACTTTTGTCACATACCAAATGCCATAAACCTTAATGTGAGGTTCCCTTTCTAGACTATCTCTCTGATTGATTTCTTTTTCCCTGTACTAATATGACACTGTCTTAGTTACTATAGGTTCATGCTAAGTCCTAAATAAGGTGAGGAAAGTCTTTTCTCCCTCCTTTTCATCTTCAGAAGCATACTGCTTATTCTTGCCTGCTTGCTCCATATCATTTAACAAGTTTCTTTAAAAATCTCTGTTGGGACTTTGAAATAATATTGAATCAATAGATCCATCTGGGGAGAATTGATATCTGTATAAGTTCAACTTTCCTATCCATGAATATGGTAAATTTTTCCATTTAGGATTTCTCTGAGAACTCTCAGATAAAATTATATAATTTTCTCTGTAGAGATTATGAACACGGTTTGTTAGATTTTTTTTTTTTTTTTTTTTTTTGAGATGGAGTCTTACTCTGTTGCCCAGGCTGGAGTCAGTGGTGTCATCTCGGCTCACTGCAGCACTGCCTCCCAGGTTCAAGCGATTCTCCTGCATCAGCCTCCCAAGTAGCTGGGACTACAGGCACGCACCACCACACCTTGCTAATTTTTGTATTTTTGCGGGGTTTCACCATATGGGCCAGGCTGGCCTCAAACTCCTGACCTCTTGATCTGCCCACCTCAGCCTCCCAAAGTGCTGGGATTACAGGCATGAGGTTTGTTAGATTCTTTTGTAAGTACTTGATATTATCTGTTGATGTGGATCTCATTGCCAGGTAGCTCTTCTAGCTGCTTCTGTTTATTCCCCTTTTCTCTTAGCAGAGTATTGGAATGAAGCTGTTGAGAGCTGGGCTGAAGGAATGTTTTGGGAATGGATGGTCTGGCCCATTTGCTGTTGCCTGAGCAAGTTGGTGAGGATCTCTGCTCTGGGCTCATTTGGGAGGACAGCCTCTCCTTTTCTCTGGGGAAGTGTCATGGGTGCCCTGGGTGAAGCAGGGAGGAACTGGTGAAGGGAGAAACACCCAGCTAGGAGACACTTTGTAGGGAGGAGGTAGGGGCTCCCAAGATTCATGCCTGAGTACTGGCCCTGCAGTCTACCAGCTGAAGACTTCAAAAAAAGACTTAATCTCTTTGTCCTCTATTAGCAAAGGAGCTCAAAGGTGAGGTTCACAGGAGGAGATTTCTGCACAGAGTTTAGAACCGTATGAGGGATTTTCTTTTTATCTCCTTACCAGCTGAGATTGGTGAGCCATTCACATTGTCAGAATGCTCATGACAAATGAACAGCCACAGAGGCAAAGCCAGGCTAAAAATCGTCACAAAACAGAACAGATGTTCCCACCCTCTGAAGACAGAGTTGTAGTTTCACAGGCCTCAAGATGGAAGGATTCATCTGGGAAGCATAAACTAAGGGTACACTGAGCAATGCCACTTCTGGGGCTTTGAGAAACTGGGCACTACTTGTTCCCTTCTATGGCAGAATGCCAAGGAGAGGAGCTGTCATTGCAATGCGAATAGAGGCAACTGGGAATTGCATTAAAGGGACTTCAAGGGTCTCCCAGCTTCATTCTGGGGACAGCCAACATATAACCCTGCCTCAGTCCCAATCTATGTAACATTCATCTGTAACCCCTTCCTGGCCTCATGGTAGCTTTCCTCCAATACTCCAATTGGAGCCTTTGCCATGATGACATCAGGATATTTTTTAAGTTCCCCTTGGATTGCATCGAGGCTTCTCTATGATGCTTGAGAGGGGCTGCCCATCTTGCAATCTTTAAAGCACAGTGAAAACAACCTTCCACAAGTTCCCGGAAACTCCCTGATGCCTTTCTCTGAGATAAAGGTCTTTAGATGGTACCTGGTTTTGTGTTTGAAGCTTTCACACCAAGCAGCCAAAAAGGCTCCATCCTCACCTGATTTGTGGTCCCCAGAAAGGAGCCTGCATTAGGCCGATAAGTCATCATCTAGAGAGGTGATGACAGTCGTCTCCATGACCACTGATTAATGAAAACAGGGCTAGTTGGACACAGAGTAGATGGTTATAAATGGTGCTGTCAGAGAAAAATAATTATTGTATTAATAAGGAAACGGTTCAAAACCAGGCTCTAAAAAAAGAGAAGTGGCAACTTAGCATCTCTATGGGTTTCTGAGGCAGACTTGACAGAATAGTGGGGAGGTTGGGGAAGGTATTCTAACTCCCCCACCGCCTGCCTCTCCAGAAGGCAGCCCCTCCTTGCCTGCGCACGTGCCCACGTCCATGCGTGGATGCACGGTGGGTGCGCTCGACCTGACCCAGCTCTCCCGGGATGTGGCAGATGAGCCGGGGTTGCGTGGAGGCTTTCGGTACCACTTCCAGCAGGAACGGGGAAAAACGAGCATATCTTATTGTACCTGAAACACTCTATGATATGTACTAAATATTATGACTACTCGGGGCCTTGCAATAATTGATTCACCCACACAGCCATTTAGTCTGCGAGCTGTTCGTTTTACAAATTCTACAATCTTTTAGAAATTCTTTCAGTGCGGAAGATTGCTGCCTGGCCTCAGATTCATTATGGTGATTGAATCCTCTTCAATAGAGAACGGTTTAAAGAGAGCACAGGCCCCGTGCGTCTCACTCAGAGTGAAGGCGCATAGGTTAAAAGCTTGTCTGGTGGCATAATTCACTGCCGCTATGCCAAACAATCACGTCTTATTGTGACCTTCATAAGATACAAAAAGGCAACAGGATAGAGCTTGGCTTTTTTTTAAACCCACTCACAGATTTAGCTTCCCAACATCTGAAGCTTGGAGAATTCCTAATTAAATAACCAATTAATAATGTAGAATAGAAAAAGCTATTTTTTTTCTGAAATGCAAAATCATAATTAATCAGAGTACAAAAAGCTGCCTGTCTTTATATCAGAAAAATATAGACTAGGTATTTAAATATTCCACCACACCTGAACCCTGGCCATCCGTCATTGTTATGACTTAAAACATCTCAGACTAAATTAGGTTTTGTTTGTATAGAGCAGTGAAAGTCAGATGGCTTGAATGACAAAATTAGAACATGCTCAAATCACTGAGACAAAACCGCATAAAGAGAAAGATGTGCAGGAAAAGGGCTGCCAGTATGAAGCAGAAATCTTCCACTGATTTAAAAAAAAAAAAAAAGCGTTCTTTCCTATTTACCCAACCACTTGGTGTAAGTATAAATTTTTGACCCCCAGGCAGACATTCCAGGAAAAGAAAAATTATCCCCACCCCCTTGTCAATTGCCCAAAATAGCATGCACAGCTCTAAACAAGTCGTACCCTCCCCATCATGTCCCCCACCCCAGTTTCTCCACCCAAGGTTGGCCCTGGCCCTGGTGTCTACACCCTCAGCAGACCCGCCCACCACTCCAGCCCACGCCCAGCCCCTGCCCACTGATATTGTCAGTAACACCAGGCACCAGCCGCTAAGGTTCTCCCCCCACCCACCCGGGCACTCCGCACCACCTCCAAGCGCATTTAGAGTTGAAAAGAAAAGCTCATTTTTATAGTTGGTGCCACCTCCACAATTTATACTTTGCCCATGAAATACCAAAACCAGGGAGTCAATTTTCCAAGGAAGAAATTTTATAAAAACACTTTTATTGATGGAAGAGATCTGCGGAGACGGTCGCCATCTGCAAGGAAGCAAAGGCTCCTGCAGGTGCGGGTTGATCCAGGGCTGCCCAAGGGTCCCTCACTCAGGACCACGCGCCCAGGCACTAAGCATGTTATTTCTATGTCTTCCGAACATGCTAAGCATTTCCTTACCCTCCGGCTTTTGCTCCTGCCGTTTCTTCCTTGTGGAAGTGAATATTTGAAACCTACCTTGTCTTCCCATGGTGGCCCAGTTATTACTGTGTGAGGACTTCTTCCTGGCTTCCCTGGTGAAAAGCTGTTCCGTCCTGCCTGCGGGCCCCTGTGTTACTTTGCCGATCACATTCTCCCTCGTGTTTGTGGGTGTGGACTCTACCCATGACTTCCCTGTCACCTGGGGGCCGGTGCCCTGAGCCCAAGCTGGCCCTGAATCGGGGCTGGGCACAGGGTGTACTCAGGTGATGGTGGGGCCACAGTGCAGGCTTAGAGGGGCCCTCTCTCCGCCCACGATGCCACCAGCCTCTGTCCCACCCAATGCCACAAATCTCCTTCAATATATAATTTGCTGTTATCATAGTAATAAATAATTTTTGGTGACGTTTTTACTGTGAGACTTTGTGCGGTGTTTTTTTATTGACAAAACCGCTATGAATCAACATACAGGAACACAATAAAAATGTGAGAGCTATCTGCATTTACGGCTGAGGTTTTGTCAATAGGGCAGTGCATTGATCTCCGTTCCTCTTTGGGGTTATTTGTGGAGCTTGAGCGGGTGGGTTTAGGAGCTACAGTGCTCAGGAGGAGCAGCCCTGGGCCTGGCATTTCCTGCCATACTCCCCTGGACGCCGCCTCCCTGAAGATGGCACAGCCGCAGAGAAATCTCAGCCTTGCGGGGCAAAGGGAAGAAGACAGGGAGCTGGGAGAGAGTGTGCTAACCTATCTTCCTTCCTTCCCTCCTTCCCTCCTTCCCTCCCTTCCCTCCCTCTTTCCTCACCTCTCCCTTCCTCCTCCTTTCCTTCCCTCCTTTATCAACCAAAGCAGCCAGTCCATTGCCTGGCGCATCAGGAGCTGTGTCCTGGGGGCCTGGGGATCAGCCCTGGCCAGCTCTCAGGGTGCTCCCATCCGGAGGAGGCACAGACCTGCAGACAATGGGTCCTCCTGATGGGCACTGTGTCCCAGGGGGTATGGGGGTCAGCCCTGGCCAGCTCTCAGGGTGTTCCCATCTGGAGGAGGCACAGACCTGCTGACAGTGGCCCCTTCTGATGGGTGCTGTGTCCTGGGGCAGTAGGGGTCAGCCCTGGCCAGCTTGCAGAGTGCTCCCATCTGGTGGAGGCACAGACCTGTGGACAGCGGCCCCTCCTGAAGGGGGCTGCTCAGGCACTCACCCCCACCGTTGACCGAGTGCCTCTTGCACACCAGACTTGGGCTGGGGTCTGGCTGTGACTGCGGTCCCTGCTGTCAGAGCAGGGGGTGGAGGGCAGATGATGTTAAAAACATAATCACCCATAAAAGCCTGTTGCTCCCCAGAGTGGTGAGGCATCTAGGGGACGCCCCAGGGTGCTCTTAGTAGACAGCGGGGGATCTGCCCTGGTCAGGGATGGGAAGGCTCCTAGATGTGGTGTCTGTACCAGGCTCACAGGAGCCCGGAGCGCTCCTGGCAGGCATAGCACCTGGAACAAGCCCAGTGCCTTCAAGGAGCTGCGAGGGGGGCCTCTATGGCTGGAGCGGGTGAGGGCGGGTGAGGAACAGGAAGCCAACTGTGGTCAAGAGGTTGGGGGGTGAGGCTGGGATGGTTTCTAGAGGGCCTGGGGCCCTGAGTTTTTCCGGGCAGCAGGAGCCACTGTGACAGGGCTCCGTCCCTCTGCTGTCCCCACCTAGCCACCCCCCTGCCGCCACCATGGGCCTATCCTCTCCAGGATCCCTTCAGACCATCCCTGCCCAGACCCAGCCCTGGGTTGCCCTCCCTGCCACCCTCCAGGTGGGAGACCAGGCCTGCACACCCTCCAGGGCACACGTCTGCTCCCCACCCTCCCCCCAGGGCCTCGCAGGGGAGCCTGTCCACACTCACCTGCCCACAGGCGGGAAGCACAGGGGACTGTCCCCCCATCACACTGTCCCTGCACTGGGGTTGCTTCTTGCTTACAGCCCCCATCCAAATCCTACCCTCTGTGGAGGCCCAACAGAACCATCCTCCTCCAGGCAGCCTTCCTGGATTGTGCTGCCTTCAGGGCAGGGCCAGGAAAGTCAAGACCCTAGGGAGGGAGAGAGGGCCTGTCACCAGTGGTGTGGTCCCCAACCTGCCAGAGGCCATCAGATCCACCTCCCTCCCTCCCTCCTTCTCTGTCGTTTTTAGGGACTGGGCTTGCCACACTAACGATGTCTGGGGGCTGCCAGTTCATGTCCCCAGTTTAGTGAGGGAAACAGACCCTGACCCAGGCCTGGGGGTCCAAGCGAGGGGCCAGCAAGGGCAGGGTAGAGCTTGGTGTCCCCGCAGACCCGGGGTCCCTCCAGAGTGCAGCAGGCTGTGGAGTCGCTGGCCAGCCAGCCGTGAATCCCTGCGCAGTGCCTGTGCCAGTCACCCACTTGCCTGCCCCGTCACGATGCTCCATGAGGCCGGGTCCGCTTTTTCTGGGAGTTATCACTGTCTAGCTTGGTGGTTTACTTGTTGTAGGTCTGTCTCCTCCAACCAGACCTTGAGCTCCTGGGAGCAGCAGGAGCAGTGATGTCCTCCTGGAAGGACTTGGGCACAACGGACAGTCTCATCAGGAGAGAGGGGACTTGCAGTGGCACCTGCATGGAAATCAAAAGAGCTCCAGAGGAGGGGGTCCCTCCAACCTGCTCCACTTCCCACCCCCCATCCTGTCTGTCCAGCTTGGCAGTGTCTTGCAGCACCTAGAGACACACCGGCCCAGGATCAGCCACCAAGCACAGAGTAGCACTCACTGAAGGTCCAGGCACTTTTTGGGGCACACATCAAGCCACCCCAGGTGGGGGTCTTCCTACTTCACCCGCAAGGGTAAGGCCTGCCCTGCTGAGGATAGTCACCCTTCCCCAGTCCCCGGGGAGCTGGATAGGAAAGCAGGGTTTCCCTTTAAGGGTGATGCCTGCAGCAGCCACTGTGGCCCGCCTGGCCCAGCCCCCGCCCCGTGGCACCTGCCCACGCGGCACCTGCCCGGGGCGGCCCACTGTGCTCCCGGCAGCCCTCCTGACGTCAACGGCAGCCGCAGGGACGCTGCCTCCTCTGCCATGCGTTGCTCACAAAGTGTAGGCAAAAGGCAGGCGTCCAATTGCTGCAGATGAGGAAGAGAAATAATTTAGTTTCTAAATCAGGACTCAGTACCGGTGGCCAGGCCCCAGAAGGGGCATCTGTCGGCTGCGGGGCAGCCACTCCTGCAATGGAGGAGATAGTCCAGTCCTCCACGGGGACTTGGGGGGCTCCCCAGTTCTGGCCCCGGGTACCGAAAGCCCTGAGAACAAGCCATCTGAAAATTAGGATTCTGCGTCGCCTGTCAATCCCCCAGAAGCCCACAGCCTTTCATTAAGATCCGCCTGACATTTCTGTTATGCTCAGAAATCCCGAAGACATGCCAAGTGCCTGCTATTTGCCATCACATCCGCCTGGGAAGCCACGGGGCCGCCAAGCCCATTGTGCTGAAGTGCCCCCCAGAAGGCGGGATGGCAGGACATGCAGGCCCGGGCAGGGGCAGAGGGTAGCCTGCCCCAGGGGCAGCTGACAGCCCAACCTGGGGGGCTGTGGGCTTTGGGTTCATGCCCTCCAGGGGGCCATGGGCAACTTCTCACTCACATTCCACGAGGGCGTCTGTGTCCACAAAAGCTCTGGCAAAACCAATCAGGAGCTGTGGCATCCCTCAAGCTTGCATGGAACCCTTCTGTGTGCCAGTGCTGTGTGTGCCCCGGGGCACCAAGGCCTGGTTTCTGGGCCCTGGGGCCTCACGTCTAGGAAGGGAGGTGGATGTGGAGCAGGAAATGGGTGAGAGAAAAGTCCAGGTGTGGGAGGAGGAGGCAGGCAGGCTCTGTTGGATCAGGGGCTTTGTGGATATTGACCATTGACCCGGGCGTCTCAGAGGGAGGACCTGTCATTTGGCCAGCATGCCAGGAGTAAATGTGCCTGAAAGGTCACAGAGATCATAGAATGTGTGCTATGGAAATGCAGCCCCTCCAGGAAGGTTGGGGCAAGCCTCGGGAAGGGAGGGAAGGACCACGTTGTAGAGTTAGGTGATGTGGTCACATCTTAGCTCTGCAACCAGGTACCACGGGGCAGTGGAGGACAAACCACGCCTCCGTAGGGAAGTGCATGGCCATCCCCAGAAAAGCATGGGGTAGCAGGAGGTATGTGGAGGGAGGAGGGCCATGCAGGGGCTGAGGAGGCCAGTCCAGCATTGCTATGGGACTGGCCGTAACACTTTGGATTGAAAAAACCTGTGGTCATTCAGGAATGCCCACAGGACATGAGTGAGACTGGCTCTGGGGCCTGTATGGTTCCAGGAGTCTGACTGCAAGTGACATAAATCCAGATTTCGGCCTCCACCAAAAAGCAGAATGTATTGGTTCATGTACCATGTTGCCTTCAGGCATGGCTGGATCCAGGCTCCTAAGAGTGCAATTAAGGTTCTGCTTCTCTTGAACAGTCTTAGCTCTGCCTTCCTCTGTGTTGGCTTTATTCTCACCAGCAACTACCAGCAGCAGCTCCTATCATCTTAGCAACCCAAGGACAATTGCTTCTATAAAAGTCACAGGTAAGGCTTTGTTGGCTGGGCTCCGGGCATGTGCCTTTCTCTGAGCCAATCACTGGCCAGGGTGATGTGGTGCTCTGATTGGTTAATCCTGGGTCATGTAACCATCCCACAGAGAGGGAGCTGTTGCCTGAAGAAGAGGCATGATGTGGGACTGGGTGATGGGGAGAGGGGCAGAGACAATAGAAGTCACTGTGGCTTCCCCAAAGCAGGTCACACATTCATCATGCCCTTGAGCTTCCACATTTGTCCTAGAAACCTTGCTCCTTCTAGGGTCTTCTAGCCTCATGCAGCCAATCCCAGTGAAGCCATAAGCATCACATACCCTGTCCCCAAGCCAGGCTGAGCCTGGGGAATCTGGATGAAAGGGCAGGTGGAGCCCGGGCATCAGCTCCTCACCCCGGTGCAGGAGCTGGTGAGCCCAGGACAAGGAAGAAACTGACGTAAGGCTACGCAGCCATGCTGGCTAATGCCTGCAGTAACCAGGATTGGCTTCCTGGTGGAGATGGAAGCTGGAGACAGAACATGAGAGGTGGACAGAATATGGCAGACAGTCCCATTTTCAACCTTCCGCAATAGAGTCTCTTGCACAACCTGGAAAGTGATTGGGCTCAGACCTTCACCTGGAACCCAGGTGCAGCCACGGGGCTGAGGTGAGACAGTGAGAAGCAAGTGCAGAGGCCCTGGAGCTTGGAGTGGAGTCCTGGCCAGCTGTCCCTCCAAGGGCGACTGTGGGTGCTGCTCACAGGGCTCTGTGTACCCATGGGGTGGTGGGCCCTGCATGGCACCCTCAGAGCTCACTCCACAGGACAAGCCATGAGGCCATACTTTGCCTTGCCCACCTGCTGCTTGGAGAAGCTCATGGTACTGCCTTGTGATTTTTATATGGCGACCAAACCCCCACTTCCTGCGACACAGCAGCTGAGGGACCTCAGGTGGCTTAAACAGTCAGGCCTGATGAGACTGAGTAACTACCTCCTGCCAGGCCCTGGGAGAAGAGAGACCTTCTAGGAAACCTCCCCCAACCCTGGCCACCTTCCATCTCCCTTACCACCCTGGCCACCTGGGAGCTTCCAGTCATGTGCATGAGATCAGGAGCTGTGTGAAGCAAAGGGGGATGGGAATCACACCTGGACTAGCCTTGCAGGGTGTGGGGCCTGGAGCTGGGGAAGGGAGAAAGGTCTCTGGAGACTATGCCTTTTCACCACAACCCCTGTGCTCTGCCAGAGAGTCTATTCCTGGAAATGAAATTTCAAATCTGCACTCTTAGGCTTCCCATTTCTCGAGCACCCCTGGCTCAAGGCACAGGGATCCCATGGAGCAGTGGTTCCTGCCCTGGCCTCATCTTTGGCAAGGAGAGAAGATGGCAGCAAGCCCACCACCATCTGAGAGCATACAGAGCTCCGGGCAGGGAGAGGCCCAGGAAGCTTTCCGAGAAGGGACACACATACAGTAATAGTGATCCCAGTGTGTGGGAGGGTGGGGAACAGGTTATGAAAGTGTGTTGTGGGCAGTGGCAACAGACTCAGCCAGGCTGGGCAGAAGGATCCTGGAGGGCAGTCAGGGAAAGGCAAGCCACAGAGGCAGGGCTTGACTGGGAAGGCCTGGAATGCCAGACGAAGCTACCAACTTCATTCTGTAGCTCGCACAGCAGGAGAATGAAAAGATAAAGCAAGTCTCCAGAAAAGGAATCTGGCCAAGTTCACTGACCCCTGTCATCCATTCACTTATCTATCTCTCCATTAACCCATTGATCTACTTACCTATCTATCAATCCATCCATCCATCTATCCATCCATCCATCCATCCATCCATCCATCCATCCATCCATCCATCCATTCACCCATCCACCTACCTGTCCATCCTTCCACCCACCCATCTATCCCTCCATTCACCTATCCATCTACCTATTCATCCATCCATCCACCCATCTATCTATCCATTCATCCATCCATCCACCCATCTATCCATCCATTCATCCATCTATCCACCCATCTGTCCATCCATCCATCCATCCATCCATCCATCCCTCCATTCACCCATCCATCTACCTATTCATCCATCCACCCACCCATCCATCTACCTGTCCATCCATCCATCCACCCATCTATCCCTCCATTCACCCATCCATCTATCCATCCATCCATCCATCCATCCATCCATCCATCCATCCATCCCTCCATTCACCCATCCATCTATCCATCCATCCATCCATCCATCCATCCATCCATCCATCCCTCCATTCACCCATCCATCTATCCACCATCCATCCATCCATCCATCCATCCATCCATCCCTCCATTCACCCATCCATCTATCCACCCATTTAACTATTTATCCATTCACCCATCTATCCAGCCATCCCTTTATCTCTGCATCTCTTCCTCCATCCATCATCCATCTATCCATCTCATCCTTTCCCTATTCTCTCCCTCACCTCTCTCCCTTTATTCACCTATCTATTCATCCATCTACCCATCCCTCCCTCTCTCCATCCATCCATCCGCTCATCTATTACTCCATCCATTTATCTATCCACCCATTTATCCATCTATCCATTCATCCATCTACCCATCTATCTATCCATTAATCCCCCATCCATTTATCACCCATACACACATTCATCCATCCACTCACACACCCATTCATCCATCTACCTACCCATCTATCCTTTCATCCCTGCTTCCATCCATCCATCCATCCATCCATCCATCCATCCATCCATCCATCTGTCCATTCATCCATCCACCCATCCATTAATCTATTCATCCATCCCTTCATTCCTGCTTCCCTTCCTCCATTTATCCATCCACCCTTCCACCACTGATCTACCCATTCATTCCTCAATCCATCCACCCATCCCAAGGGTTCACTCACTGGGATGTGACCTTTTGAAGGTCTTAGTCAATGTGGGCTGGGGGCCTAAAGACAGCAGACTTTGGCCTCTGAGCATGGTTTTCACTTTTGTTACCACCCTCCAGCCAGGAGACTGGGCATGTGGAAAGCCAAGGGCTGTGCTGTGTGGCAGACAAACCCCTCCCCTCACCAGCTGCCAGGCGAGGGTGGCACTGGTACCTCAGCTGGATGATGCGAGAGGAAAAGCTGGAAACAGGACCCTAATCCTCACCAGGCTGGGTGGGCAGGGTGGGGGGCCTGTGTTCCCTGTCAGTTCACCCTGACCACAGAAGACGACATATTCTCATGGCTGTGCCCAGATGGAGTGAGTGTCCTGAGACTGTGGACAGTTGGAGGACAGAGGATCACTTCTCCTCTCCCTCTCTTTGAGAGTTATTAGACAACTCCCCTGTGCCAGACCCTGGTAATACAGTGGTAGGCAAATAAGACTGGCCCTGTCCCTGGGAGCTTGTAGCTCAGAGAGGGAGATAAACAGCAGTCAATAATCACCCACCTCTAGTTCTGCCCCGCACGAGGCCTGCTCATGGGCAGACACTCAGGGAAGGAATGAAGGAAGGAATGATGCCTGCCCAGGAGGATCAGTGGCATGTGGCAGCGTCTCCATGTGTTATCCACTCTGTGTATTATGGGTTGAATTATGTCCTCTTCAAACTCATATGCTGAAGTCCCAAAGCCCAGTACCTCAGATGTGACCTTACTTGGAAATAGGATCATGCAGATGTAATTAGTTAAGGTGAAGTCATCCTAGAGACAGGTGGCATCCGAGACACATGCACCTCATCTTTGAGGGCAGGGGCAGGCCTAGCACTCCACCTTTAAGGACAGGGAATAGGCTCAGCACCCCACCTTTGAGGACAGGGAACGGACCCAGCACCCCAACTTTGAGGGCAGGGATGGGCCCAGCACCCCAACTTTCAGGGTAGCGGTGGACCACCTTATCTTTGAGGGCAGGGGATGTGCCCCACCTTTGAGGGCAGGGATGGGCCCAGCACCCTATCTTTGAGGGCAGGGCTAGGCCCAGCACCCCAATTTTGAGGCCAGCACAGGGCCCCTCCTCAGCTAACGGGCCCTCGTCGCCCCCTCCTCCCAGCTTGGCCTCAGAGCTGCAGGAAAAGCCTGCCCGGGCCTTGTTTATTTTTGGAGAGTTTTAACTGGTTGGGCGAGGAAGCGAGCCTTGTTAAAAGGGATTTAACTGTGGGTCACCGCGAGTTTGAGGGGCTTAGGAGGAAAGAAAGAAAGGGCTTTTCCCTTCATCTTCCCCGGAGCAGGGGCCCCTTCCTCACAAAGGCCCGGCCGGAGCGGAGACCTCAGTGCCAGCCCAGCTGGAGGGAGCGTTAATGGGGAGAGCTTAAGTCACTTTGGGAACCGGAAAGGTTTCTCAGCGGCAGGAAAGAAAGGCCTCCCAGAGCCAGAGGACCGAGGGGCTGGACGGGAGGATCTCCTGGCGGCATCTTTCACTGGCCCCTCGAGGGAGGGCTTGCCTTCTGCTCTCTGAAACCTGGAGACAGCTCGGGGCTCTGCGGCACACTCAAGATCCACCCACCACCCCAAATGAACCCCAGGAACGCGGCCTCAAGGCCCAGGGGGCTGCAGAGACACCCCTGGGTCTTTGCTCCCAGGGAGCCCTGCCCAGGGGACGGGAAAATGACCCATGGCCCGGCCTGGGGCCTGCTGTTCAGGGCCCTGGAGATGCCGCGCCACACCCCCGCCCCTGCCACTCCCTCTGCGACTGAGGCTGGGTCCGTTTCTCTGGCTGAACCTCCTCTGTGTGGGGTCCTGGGGTGCTGCCACTCCTCACCGAGGGAGGAGAGGCGTGTTCGGCGTGCCCCGCGGTCCACCTTCTTGGTCATTGTCAGCGGCCCTGTTGGTAGCTTCTCCATCGCGCGGCACAAGGGGCTGAGTCCCAAGATGACCTTTCACCAGCGCGGGTAGAGTTCACAGAATCAGGTCCCATCCTGGCCTAGCAGCGGGTTTTATTATTATGGGAAACAGCAGAAGTGGGTTGGAGGGGGGTCCATCATCTCCTGCAACCAGATAAAATAGAAACAACTAAATAAAGCACCCTTGCTGCTCAAGGGAAAAATTATGCTTGTCAATTATGATTTATGAGCGATTGCCAAGCGGGGAATGGGGCCTGCCCGCCTTGGAGGCCACTCTCTGCCTCCCCCCAGCTTGGTGGGTGAGGCTGTGCTGGGAGAAGGTGGGTCCTCCTGCAGCTCTGACTGTTAACCCCTTGTTGCCTGCAAGGTCAGTGCCCGGCTGCTAGAGGGGAGGGAGGGGATCTCGTGCCCCTGATCTGGCACTGGGGTGGGGAGGGCATATGGACGGCAGCCATTGGCGAGGTGCCCACACCAGGCCCTGGCTTCGGGCCCAGCATGAGCTTGGGCCGGCGGTGGGTAAGCTCTCTATCCCTCCCTGCCCTATAAAAATCCCTGGCAGAGCCTCCAGTCCGTGCCCGCGCCGCCTCCGCGTCCTCCCGGGCTCCCCGTGGAGGGGCACCAATTTGTCCTCGCCTGTGCCTGCTCGGGCCAGATGGTGGGTATTTCCAGGCCACAAAGTCCTCTGACCTTTGAACAGTTGCCGCCGAATTTCAATAATGAAAGGGCCTTTTTTTGAATATGTACAAATGAGACGTTATATTTCCATACATTTTATTTCCAGCCTCATCTGCGAATCTAATATTGACCCGGAGTTATCTGTGATGGGGAAGTTATTAATTCTGACAGATATAAGGGAGAAGCTAATATTCGCCTTTTACAAACACCTAATATTAATCTCAGGCGCTGTAAACGAGTCCCGCACGCCGGCATGGGGGAGATGACACCAGCTCGGAATTTGATAATGAAAAACGGGGAAGTTTAATTTCAGGGAATGGATAAAAATGTTTGCCCGCTGAGAGGTGAGCAGCGCCAAAAGCTCTGGGCGGGCGGGATTCCCGGAGGACAGGGTGGAGGTCTGGGAGGTGACCCCCATCCGAAGGTCTGCGACTTGAGGCACGGGCCCAGGTGCCCGAGAGGGAACTGAGGTTGGAGCCCTCCATCCCTGCGACCCTCACCGTTCGCACCTTTAGGAGCTGCCTCTGGACAGGCCTGTGCCCCTTGTTTTGTTCAGAGCTCAGCCAAGGACTTCTTACACTTTTTTTTTTTTTTTTTTTTTTTTGACTTTCCATGGTCCTGTCTGCTCTTTTTTGCCTCCTCCGCCTCATCCGGCTTCTGGGTCAGGCATCTGTTGTAGGCTGCCATACTGCCACAGGTTGAATCATGTCCCCCAAACTTAGATATTGAAATCTTAATGCCCAGTGCCTCTGATCGTGACCTCATTTGGAAATAGGATCATTGCAGAGGGAATTTGTTAAGATGAGGTCACCCTGGAGTAGGGTGGGCTCCTAATCGGGTAAGATGGTGTTCTTATAGAAAGGGGAAATTTGAGCTGAGCATGGTGACTCACACCTGTAATCCCAGCATTTTGGAGGCTGAGGCAGGAAAATCACTTAAGCCCAGGAGTTTAAGACCAGCCTGGGCAACACAGGGAGACCCCATATCTACAAAAAATAAAAAAATTAGCTGGGCGTGGTGGCACACCTGCAGTCCCAGCTATTCGGGAGGCTGAGATGGGAGGATTACTTGATCCCAGGAGTTGGAGGCTTGAAGTGAGCTATGAATATGCCCTTGCATTCCAGGGCTGGGGACAGCACAATTTTGTTGTTTAAACCTCCCAGTCTGTGGTACTTTGGTACACAAGCGCCCAAGCAGGCCAATACACACGTCTCCTTCACAGCGCTTGACACCACAGCAATTATGCACTGAGCTGAATGAGTTTTGTAAACTCCACCAGGGAAGGGACAATGTCTGCAGTCGCCTGTGCACTCTGCCATATCCCAGCACCAGGCACAGTGCCTGGTGTATCCTAGATGCCCAAAGAGTGGCTGCTGGATCCATGGCTGAGTACCTTGCTATCTCCAGCCAGAAATACATCCGTAAGCACTCACTGGATCCCTCTTGTATGCCCTGGACTGTGCCAAGGGCTGGCTGTGTATGTGGGGCACACCCAAACAACCTGCCTCAGCACGTCTTATGGAATATTATTATTTCTTGCAGACCATGGGTGCTAGGAGTTGGGTGAGGTGGGGGCTTTGTCAGGGGTTGGGAATTTCAGGATGGAAACCGGAAGGTAGCCCTCAGCTTGGCAAGAGGGGTGGTTGTGGAAGACCTGGGACAATGGAAAGCTGCGGTTGCTGCTGGGGGCAGCCAGGGCCTTATGGCCCCTAGCAGCACTCACTGGCGGTCCTCATCCTCACACAGGATCCTTGCACTGTCTGGCTGATCAGGACATGGAGCCGCAGCTCCGGGGACACCGCAGGGTATCACAAAGGATGGTTCCTGTCTCTCCCGAAACACAGGTGCACTTGGCACTCCCTGCTGGAGGTGGCTTCATGGTGGAATAGACTTGGTACTCTTAGATCACCAGCTGCCAGACTGGGGAGGACTTCAGTGATCATGGAGTTCACCCCGCGGCCAAGTTCTCCAGTGAGGAAACAGAGGCCTAGAGATGGGGAGCGACTTCTCCGAGGCCACAAAGCAGCTCAGGTTCAGAGCCTGGGGAGGACCCTGCCCCGGCCCTAGACTTAGGGGTCAGACGCTTTTCCAGGAAGCAGGGATCGAGGAAGCACTGGCATTGATAGGCAACTCAAGATTTTTCCTTTCTTTTCCCCTCATTTCCCCTCCATGAAAACCTGAGTCTTCAGCATTTGATGGGACCCCAGGAGCTGGCGGCTCTTCTGCTTCCCCACGCTGTTCCTTCTCGCTTCCTCCTCTGTCTGGCCACCCTGGTCCTCACACTAACCCATATTCAAGCCCTGGCAGCCACACGCAGTGATTCTTGGGGCGCCCACACACAACCAGGCCGTACACAAAGTGCATCTATGTGCTATGCTTGTGTGTCTACAGGACCACACACAGGACACACCCCACACACAGGCACCTCAGGCATAGTGTGAACACACACAACCCTGCACACACACACACACAGCCCCCCCTTTCATCCCTCACCATTCCCACCCCAGGCAGTCCCCTGCCTCTCCTCAGCACAGTGGGCACAAGGGATGCTGACTGTAGATGAGCTCTAGGGAAGGAGGTCCCTAGGAATAGACCACTGCAGACCAGCTTCTCAAAATCATGACATGAGCCAGACCCACAAACCCACATTTCAAGCACAGCCTGAGGACTAAGGCTTGGAGGCTGGGAAAACCAAGCGCTGTGGTCTCCTTCCTCCTCCAGTCTCTCCTGGTCATGTGGATGCCTGGCCTGTGGACACGCCATCCCCTCCCATCCCTTCCCATCCCCTGCATGGCTCATGATCAAGATGACAGGGGGAAGACAGCTGTCCCTCTGCAACTTCTACAAACTGCAAGCCAGGCCTCCTCCACTCTTAGCCTCTGGTATTCCTGGAAAACTGGGCTCTCAGCAGGAACTTCCAACAGGTTCTACCCCAGAGAGCTGGCCCCGAATCTGCCTGGATCCAAGCCTGCCGGCTGGCTAACAGGCTGGGAGCAGGTCCTGCCCTGCCCTGGGAACAGTCACTGTGGCTCCATCTATCCCAGGGCGGTTCCTCCCTGGAGCCCTTCTCCAGCAGGAGAGCACTGAATGGTGAGCCAGTGGCCCCTCGCCCGACCTTCGTGAGCCAAGGCTGAGTTTATTGTCAGAAAGATGACTAAGAAATCCCCGACATATCATATCATCAGCATTATGATCGGAGAAACAACACCTACAAAATCTATTATTCATTAAGTGTAACCAATATATAATTTAAAACAGTGGGTTTTGTCAAATAATGTGAGGTCAGCATAATTTTCTGCCTATTACTAATATCTATAACATCTTTGCCTTAGTCAGCTCTATTTAAATATGCAACCATTTACAGCTTTTGAGAATATTTCTGCGTACTCCCAATTTCCAATATTCAACTACGACAAATTTTATGCTGACATCAATAGCAAACTATTAAAGACAGTATTTCATTATTGGTTTTTCATCCCAAAAGTTATTTACAATTATATACTAAGCACTAATATTAAAGGAAACCATTTAAATGAGGTGCTATCTACTTTAACAATATGTCTGTCACAGAATGAGATTGTGTTTAAAGATTTTATCAAGAAATGGTTGTTTGCTGAGGTTATGTTTTGTCCATGAAATATGCATTTCATATCTCTTTCATTTCATTAACATAATTTAATTTGTGCTTTGCATTTTGTGCATAATACATATTTGATTTACAAAACAAATATTTCCATTAGAAAATGAATTTCATGCAGGCAAAAAAGCAGAACCAAATGATGTATTGAAGGAAAATAAGAAGAAATGAAATGCATTTTCTCAGTCTATTAAAAAATCTATGGCATTGACAGAAAGTGCACTTAGTGCTACATTTAAAAAATAGCACATATGTCAATGTATTAACAAATAGAATTGGAAATACAAATATTTCCCTATATCAAGCCAAGAATCTCTTTATTTTAATTGAGTTGATTTAAAAGCCCAACTACAATTTAATTTTTATTTCATGATGTGGTGCTGGGGCTGGTGCTGTTGGAACTGCGTGGGGTTGGCGGTTGATGGAAGAAGATAGTTGACCTTAAAAATGGCTTTTATTGACAATGGAGAGACATGGTTGAATAGGAAGGAAATGGGAAGCGGGGCCTTTGTGATCTGGGGGGCTGGGAGGGGTGAGCAGGGCTGGCGGGCTCCTGAGCCGCTCCTGGCTCTGCTGTTCCTCTGCCAACCCCTCCCCAGCCCCTCTCATCCCCACCTGGGGCTGCTGGGCTGTTTGGGGACCCAGGAAGTGAGGAACGTGAGTCTCTCTTAGCTCACGCCCATGATGGGGGCTCTGGAGTTAGAGGAACGTAGGAGCTCAGGGCTCAGGACCCACTAGAACCTTGCTCCCCCTCCCAGCCCATAGGGGAGCCCCCTCCAGGCCAGAAGCGGGCCGTGTATGCTGGGGGCAAGTGCATCTCAACCTTATTTAAAGGAGATGTGTGGGGCTGACAGTGGTTATGTCAGCAATGGAAGAAGTGGCTGAGATGCCCACGTCAGTCACTGACACAGGGCACCGGGCAGGACCCCCAACCCACTGGCCCAGGGCCGCCCCTCCCACCCCTCACTGTCCCCACCCTAGGCAGTCCCCTGCCTCTCTTCAGCACAGTGGGAACAAGGAGTGCTGACTCTAGGTGAGCTCTAGGGAAGGGGCCCTAGGAATAGACCACTGTGGACCAGCTTCTCCAAATCAGAGGAGGAAACTGAGCCCCAGGGGATGACGTTGCACAGTGGGTCTGTGGCCAATCCGTCCACACTGGCTACCATGACTCTGCTCCTCTTCCCTTACCTGAAAACTCTTTCCTGTACCCCGCTAATCCACACCCAGCCTACCCTGGGCCCCCACAGAATAAGGAAGGAGCCCTTGGCCTGCCAGCCCCTGGGACCCACGAAACCGGGTGGGAGGCTCTCACCTGCAGGCTCAGCCTGCCGGGAAGATCCCAGTGGCCTCTTTGTTGGGGAGGGCTCCCCAGGGCGCCTGAGAGCCTCTACTTTATGTATGCAGAGGGCGGTGGTGAGCATGCGGATCTCAGTGTGTCTGAGGTGTACAGTTGCACAGGCTGTGCACTGAACCACAGTAGGAGTGTCTTTCACATGGATGAACATGAGAAGGGCTCCCCCAGGAATTGTGCAGTGGAGTAGCTCTGGTTCTGCACCAGGGCTCTCAACCAGAAGGTAACATCACACTATCCTCAGTCATGGGACATCACAGGCAGGGATGGGGCTGCTGCCACATGCTCATACACATTTACACATGCTCATACACACTCTGACATACACTCACAAGTCACACTCTCACACACGCACACTCCTACCCACCCACATGCACACACACTCATCCATACTCACCACCCTCTCACAACCTCTGGAGGCCCTGAGGGCCAGCCTGCCCACCTGTGCCCAATTTGGCCTGTGCTCTCCCCATCGGAATGGGGCTCCCCCGAGGCTGGGCCATCCCTCCCTGGCAGTCCCCCTAGAACCTCCAGGCCAGAGGAGCCTGGGCCACCGTGCATGTAGGCAATGTTCACAGGCCTTTTGGCCACAGGTGCCAGGCCAGGGGCTGAGGCGGACAAGGAGGGCTTCCCCCAGCATCTGGATGGGATCTGTGGGCTAGGGGTGTGTGCTGGCCAGCCCTGGGATGCCCTGGTTCCTGCTTAAAACCTTGCCCCACTTCTCCAGCCTCTGCCCCTCCCATGGCCTCTCTGCCACCCAGGGCCACAGGAGAATGTGGTTTGTAATTAGAAATATCTCTTTTCTTTCAATTCCAAGGATTGCAAAAAATAGAGAGGGAGGAAAGCAGCAGAGAAACCAAGAAGCTGAATTTCCACTCAGGAGAGGCATGAAGGGGAGTAAAGAGGGTTGGGGCCAGGCTTCCTGTCTGGGGCCGGGACACCTGGCTCTCCTGGTGCCTGTCTTGAGACACTGTGTGTCAGGAGCTCCTGGACAGCAGCAGATAGCTCTCTGATTGCCCACCACTATGGGCACCCAGCCCCAGCCTGGGCTCCTAGCTGCACTGAGGCTGATGGGGAACCAGAGAGCCCGCTTTGCCTCGCACGTCTCTGTTGCACCATGGGGCTGCTGAGGCCACTGATCCTGGAGGGGCACCACAGAGGGTGAGCCCGGGCCCATTCTGATCCTGTCTCAATGCCCACCTGTGTTAACACCTTCCTTTCTCTGAACCTGGCCTTTCTCACCCACAAGGTGGGAACGGTGATTTCCACCTCTCGGGAGAAGAGAGAATGGGTAAGAATTGGCTCACTGGGGACTGGCCATGGGCTGTGCTTGAAGGGAGCTGCCAGGACAGAGCGGGAGGTTCTGGCTCCCGGGAGTGCTCGGCCAGCATTCCCTTGGCCAGGAGGAGGGTGGGAATGTGCTGATATGGGAAGGCAGCCTGCTTTCTGGCTGGGATATTGGAAAGAAATCCATCTCTCGGGGAGGACAACCTCTTCATATTAGAAGTATAGATTTCTGGCTTCAGCTAGGCCAGAAGTCCTCCTTCCCAAGAGGGAAGGGCAGGCTCCCCTACCTTTTACGGCTCCTTCAGAGACCCTGGGGCTGCAGAGGCCAGCGTCTCTGGGAAGGGCTCACCAAGGTAAGGTGGTCAGGACCCAGTGAGCCTTTCCCAGAGAGGGTTTGAAAGAATGTCTGGGGCCAAGTTCAGGTCTGGGGCCGTGTCCATCCCTGAGAAATTTGGGAGCTCTCTCCTCCCCAGCCAGGTGCCATCTCCCATGGCCCTGACCCAGCAGCACATGAGACAAGGCATCCCATGCTGATGTGGACAGTTAATGGGTGTCACGTGACAACACGTGTCTGCCTCACCTGATGCCAGGCACTGCAGAGACTAAAGCCTGGGACCCTCTCCCTACCAACAGTGAAGCACATTCTCCAAAGGGAATTTATCCTGGAACTATTTTAACGACAGTTCCACTGCAATACATCCTTTTATTATATATATTTAATTTGTATACAACTAATATAGGTGCAGAATTTTAAACAGCATGTCACACGCGGAGTGAAAAAAAAGCAGTTTCTGTTTTATCCCTTCTCGCCCTGATTCTGATTCCCCTGGGGGCCACTTTCCACTCTTTGAGCTGTTCTAATTGCCTTGGGTTTTTTTTGTTATTGTTTTTGCTTTTTATTTTTGTAATGTACTATTGGTAATTTATGCCAGATTTCTCACCAGAACGGTAAACTCTTATCATGATTGTTGACATATTAGGCTGTATTCTGTTTCTATTTTTTTCTCTTGAGGATGTCCTTCTGACAGTGTTTGGATCTGCTAATTGCTCCCAAGAATTGGGGTTCAGCTGCTCTCCCGGTGTCTTCCTTCAATCTCAGCTTGCAAATCACCTTTGCCATCTCTGTGTTCCATAAGCTACCTCTTCCTCTTTCTTGGTTTACACCTTTGTTTTGGTGGTGCACATCCTCCAGTGGCTTTTGGAAAAAAGGAGCCTGGAAAATGGCTTTTTAAAGACTTTGCATGTTTGAAATGCCATTTGTCCACCATCCCTCTTGATCAACCCATTCAGTTGGATCTAGAATTCTAGGTTGAGATTATATTTTGTCAATGTTGAAGTCATTACCCCATGGCTGTCTTAATTCCTGGGTAGCTTTTGAGAAGCCCAATGTCTTTTCTAGTCCCAGTCTTTTGACTGTGGCCTGTTTTGTCCTCTGAAGCTTTAAGACCTTCTCCTCATTCCTGTCATTCTGAAATCCTGCAAGGATGGGCTCTTTCTAGCTGGAGACTCAAGTCCTGTAATCCTCAGATGCCTCCTTGAGTGATTTCCTTCAAAGTGCTCTACCCAGACTTTTCTCAGTCACATCTTTCTGGGACTCTTATGAGTCCTCTATTTGAACTTCTAACTCTGCTATCCACTCTCTCCTTGAATCTTGTCTTTCCTCTCCTATTTTTTATCCCTTTTCTTTCTGTTTTGCTTTCCAGCGGATTTCCTTAAGTTTAATTTCCAACCACTCTACTGATTTATTTTTAAATTCTGTCCTCCTATTTCTACTTTTTAAAACACTTCTTTCTTTCTCTCTTTCTTTCTTTTCTCTTTCTTTCTGTTTCTTTCTTTCTTTCTTTTCTTTCTTCTTTCTTTCTTCTTTCTTTCCTTCCTTCCTTCCTTCCTTCCTTCCTTCCTTCCTTCTTCTTTCTTTCTTTCCTTTCTTTCTTTCTTTTTTTTTTTTCTGAAATGGAGTCTTGTTCTGTTGCCCAGGCTGGAGTGCAGTGACGTGATCTTGGCTCACCGCAATCTCCACCTCCCGGGTACAAGTGTTTCTCCTGCCTCAGCCTCCTGAGTAGTGGGGACTACAGGTGTACGCCACCACACCAAGCTAATTTTTATATTTTTAATGGAGATGGGGTTTCACCATGTTGGCCAGGCTGGTCTTGAACTCCTGACCTCAGGTGATCTGCCCACCTTGGCCTCGCAAAGTGCTGGGATTATAGGTGTGAGCCACTGTTGCCCAGTCTTTTTCTTTCTTTCTTGTTTATTTTAGCAAATGTTCTTTTTGTCAATCTCCCGTTCCTGTGTCATGGAGTCATGTCCTTTCTTCCCTCTCTGGGGTGTTCATGATGACTTTGTGGGTGTTTCCTCTTGCCCCTGCATTGCCTGCAACTCTGACAAGTTGCTCTTTTGGTCTCTGCCTCTTGCATTGGAGGCTTTCCTCAGACATGGTGGCCATCTTGGAATGAAGGGCTAGAGGAACTAACCAGAAGGTTTGCAGGCAGGGCTGGCTGGCTGGCTGGGGCCTTGTGGTGGGTGACGGGGAATGAATGCCTCTTTCCCTGGGAACTGTCGCATGCGGCATCCACTCGTCTTTCTTTTGGGCCAGTCATTTTTTTGTCAGTGAGAAGTCTGCCGATGTCCTGTGGGCACAGAGGTCACTTCTGGGGTCCTGGGGGAAGCTGGGGCTCATTGTTCCCTAAGAAGCATTTCTACATCTCTTGTTTTTATCAGGGGGTACTGCCTCTGCTCAGCTTCTCCAGAGAAGGTCTGCTAGGCTGGTGGCCCCCTCTTTTGGCCACAGAGGGCTGGGAGATTACTGGGGTGACTCTGGCTCTCAGCCAGCCCTCTGGTTTTAGCTCTGTCTACACCCCATGCTCAAATGTACCTGGTGCCTCCAGTCCCTGCATGTCCCCTGCTGCAGCTGCATGGCTGCTCCCACTCACTCGGTTGCTGCTGCTCATCTGCTTTCCATCTGCCTCAGTCTGTTTTTTTCTGCTTTAACAAAATCCCCAAGACTGGGTAATTTATAAACAGCAGAGATCTATTTTCTCACAGTTCTAGAGGCTGGGAAGTCCAAGACCAAGGCACTGGCTGTGGAGGGCCCAGTCCCTGCTTCCAGGATGGTGCCTTGTTGCTGCATCTGCCTGGAGGGAGGAACACTCTGTCCTCACATGGCAGAAGAGCAAAACAGCACAAAGGCCCAAGCTAGTGCCCTCCAGCCTTTCTAAAAGGCACAGACTCACCCCAAGGGCAGAGCCCTAATGCCCTGATCACTTCACAAAAGGCCCCACCCCCAATACCACCACAATGAAATTAAGCTTCAACATAGGAATTCTGGAGGAGACACATTCAAACCCATTGCATCATCTCTCCAACTTTTTGTCAAAATCCCTTTTTTGCGTTGTCTCCCTTCCCATTCTCTGCTTTGTGGACTTGAGCCTTTTTTATTCTCTTACTGTCAGCTATGGGTTTTGACATGAAAACAGAGAGGTACTTGCATGGTGACTCTTCCCCTTGTACCTGGAACATGACTGCTGGATAGCTCTGTGCCAGTTCCTTCCTGTCCTTTGGACCCAGGTTGCTCATGTGAGGAAGAGGAAAGTGTTGGGGAGATGGCCTCTCAAGTATAGCTGGCTCTGGTGGTGTTTCTGGGCTCTGCTGAGGTCTCCGGAAACCTTCATAGACTCTGCAGAATGAAGCACCACAGCTTGGTCCAGGGCATCTGCAGATTGAGACGGCCCTCCCTTCCTCCCAGTCCCAGCTGACTCCACCAGGATCCAGCACCCCGCAATGATCATGCAAGGAGCCCACTGGCCCCCTCCCCAGATGCTGGGGCATTCCTCCTCTCACACTCCAGCCACCAGGGGAGGAGACTCCCAGCTAGGACCCTAGACTCCTAAAGCTTCAGGCCCAGCAGAGATGTGGGTGTGACAAAACAGGGAGTGGTAGAGACTGTGGCTCCAGGCAGCTCATGTTCCCTCAAAAGACATGCATTTCAAAGCTTTTGTAACACTGAGCTGTCTTGTAAATACCCATGTCTGCTAGCTGTATGCTCTGTTTTAAAATATAGTATATTAGCAGGAAATTTAAGGTACATTAGGGCTAATGGATCAAGAGACAACTGCTGCAGACAGGGTGGTTTGTTACTCACAGTCCCCACAGGAGGGGGCATGCCACAACCCCCAGAGCCATGTGGGGCAGCACCAGGATGGGTCTAGAGGCAGAGGGAGAGAGGGGAATGCCAGGCCAGGGCTTCCATTGTGGTTTCCATGGGCAGGAATGGGCAAGGGAGGGTAAGCAAGTCTAGGAGGGCTAGTTTGTGTCATTTCAGCAGCTCTGGGGCACAGGGACTGTCCCTGGTTCTCTGGCACTTGGCCCTGGGGTGATGAGAGCAGGTGGAAAGTGGCCTGGAGGACGAGAGCCAGCAGAGGAGGTGGTTGGAGTGTGGGCTCTGGATCAGTTGGGTTGCATTTGAAAGTGCCTTGCTGGTGGTGAGCTATTTACCTTCTCTAAGCACTGGCTGGCTCTGGCAGGGGCGGTCCCTTCTTGGCCAGCAAGGCTCCACATGTCCAAGCAACAGGAATACAGAAAATAAGAGACATAACTCATGCGTTCCTCCCTCCTGGCTGTAGGTGAAGCACCTCTGCTGCGCATCAGGGGGCTGGAGAAGGTGCAGACCCAGCCATGCCAGAGGCCGTAGGCTGGGGGCTTTCTATTGGGCTGAGGGGTTCAGGAGCCTCTGGGCTGTGTAGGGGAAAAGCAAGTTCTGCTTAGGAAATCCTAAGTAAGGACTCAAGAGGGAACAGGCTGCATTGGGCGGTAAGGGGTTTCTGGGTAAGGGCTGTGAGCTGGCTTGCAGGAGAAGTAGGACTTTGAGATGAATGTGGCTATATGAAGGAGACACCCCTAAAGACAGAGGGGATGATCACCAAAAGCTATGCCATAGGACAGCCCCGGCCACTGAGGGGTGGGGTCTGTGACTGTGGGAAGTTCTTCCTCTTCCACTTCTCTGCCCCCCACCTGTCCCTGTCCTCTCCTCCTCCTCATCTGGGGCTGTCAACCTGTGGCCCAGTTCTGTGTGTCAGTTGGCCTCTCAGAAGTACCCAGCAGCCCCTGCTCAAATCTCCTCTCCCCTTGTCCGGTGTGACCTGGCAGGTGAGTCCCCCCCAGGCCTTAGGGTATCATGGGTGATGGGATACTGTAGACAGACGGGTTTGTGCTCCCCTGTTAATGCTCCTGCTGGCTGGGGGAGGCTTGGGGTACCACCCCATGGTTCCCAGACGTTGGCGGGTCAGGGAGCTGGCGTGCGGCATTGCCCAGGGGAGGGGTCTCCCCAAGTGGTTCCTGATGGCGGGAAAATAAAAGTGGTGATTTAGAGGCCGCCCCCACTTGACGGGCTTTCTTAGCCGAAGACGTTCAGCTAATGAACCTCAAGCAGATTCATGGCCGGGTGTGAAGTCGACGGAGTCCTCACTCCGTGGAGATGAGCAGCATAAATCTTTGTTTTTAATGTCTAATGATATGTAAAATATTTAAATTTGCAATGCAGAATTATTAAGCTGCCAAGGTTTTTTTGCCTATTAAAGTGTATTCTTGCCTGAGAATTTACGGGGCACCCTGTGGCCGCCGCCAGCCCCCGTTAGGGGACAGGAGGTATAGATTTGTGGTCTCCTACTGTAAAAAACTTCAGGATCGCCTGACCCTGTAAACTGAAAATTCATGTCTCTCGCCTGGGGACAAATGCATTCTTTGTAAAGGCGGCCCATGGCCAGCCTTGGGCTCATGTTAGTTTATTGTCACTGGTTGATAACGTTTAATGGAAAAGATACAAGAGTGCCAAAGAATTTTAATTATTTTTGTGATAAAGTTATATGTTCGGCCTTGAAAAAGTAGAGATAATGCGGGGATTCATTATTATTCCCAGTGTGTTTAAACAGACAACGCAGAATGCAAACAAAAGCAGATGAAATTTGAAAAGTATTATCAATATTGCAGATAGCAGATGCCCTTTCGAATCAGAACAAGCATATCTTCTATAGCAACTTTATGGTTGAGTAGTTTATTCATTTCCATTAGAAGGTTGTACGTTTCTAAAATATGTAGATGGTATCTAGAAAAACCAACCAACCAGACGGGTCATTCTGCTTGTTTTCCTAAATTTATTATTTCACTTTTGCAGGCCCAGATCTGAGGGGCATTAACATGGGAGTGGAGTCTTACTGTGTCAAATTCTATCTTGTCCGTGACCTTTGGCGGACTCTGCGCTGGCACGGAGAGGAAGTTGGAGCGAGGTGTCTGGACCATGGCGAGGTTTGCGTTTGCCGTTATCTGGGTTGCAATGGCACAGCTGCCAGTCAGGGTCTGCCTGCCTGTCATTAAACTTTCCACATTCCCTGGCTCCCTCTGGCACCCGACGGAGGGAAACAGAGTCCCGGAGAAAGCTGCACACACCCCTCACCATCCATTTTTTTTTCCCCGTGCCCTCCACCCTGGATTCAGATGTGCAGAGGTGATTTGGGTCCTGTCTCAATGTGTAGAAATGGACCTGACTTCTCCCCAGGGCTGTGGGCTTCCCTGGCATTGTGCCAGGGGATAGAGTTCTGGCTTTCTTGAGCAGTCAGGGCTTTCCAAGTTGTGCCAGTTTTTTTTTTTTTTTTGTGACGGAGTTTCACTCTTGTTGCCCAGGCTGCAGTGCAGTGGCATGATCTCGGCTCACTGCAACCTCCACCTCCTGGGTTCAAGTGATCCTCCTACCTCAGCCTCCTGAGTAGCTGGGATTACAGGCATGCACCACCACGCCCAGGTAATTTTTGTATTTTTAGTAGAGACAGGGTTTCGTCATGTTGACCAGGCTGGTCTTGAACTCCTGACCTCAGGTGATTCCACCTGCCTCAGCCTCCCGAAGTGCTGGGATTACAGGCGTGAGCTACCGCGCCCAGCCATGCCAGTTGTTTTTTGAGGTTAGGAGCAGTGTCTAGAGAACCAACTGATCCCAAAGCCCCACCGACTCCTCTTAGAACCTGATCGCCTTCCTGTCTCGATTTTTGTTTCTAGGAAATGCATCAATTCTTGGCCTCATGTTCACTGAATGAAGTGGCTTACAGCCCCAGCTTTGCAGCCAGACAGAGCCCTGGGCAAGTTACCCTGGCCTCGGAGCCCCCACACCCGACACCCCATGTGTTCTCAGCTCTAACGTGGGTTGCAGACACCCGTGTTGCCAATGTTATTACCATGATTGTTGCTTTCTTCCACTGGCAGATGCACAGGAAATGGCTCTGTCTGCTGAACTGAGCACCTCTGGGGCTTCTTCCTGGCCTGGGGTCTCTTTGAGACAGGCCCAGGAGAGTGACAGCTGGGCCTGAGAGGGAAGGACGGGCTGTGACTCACAAAGGTGCCGGAGTCCTCACCCCGGGATCACCGAGAGCTGAAGGGCTAGGCCATGGGGAGGCCTTGAGACCAAGCTCTGACTTTGGAGATGAGCCAGGCTTGGCTGGGCGCCTCCAGTGGTTTTGAACAGGGGGCGCTATGAGTTAACTGGCGCTTTCAGAAAGCTAAACCTGGCAGCAAGTGGCTTCTTCAGAGAAGGGCTCACCCAACATCAGAATGTTTACCAAAACCAATCACATGGTGGGCCATAGAGAAGGTCTCCTTACACTGCAAAGAATCTGTGTGGTTATACCGTGTCTGTGACCGCAGTGAAATATAACTAGAGATTAAAAGCAAAAGAATAGCTCAGAAATTCTGTTTGGAAGCTAAATAGCGTATTTAAAATAGAAACAATGAAAGAAATCAGAAAAATTAAGGATGGCATGATTTCGAGGATGCTACATGCCCAAATTTGTGGAACACAGAGAGAGGGAAATCTATGCCTTTAAATCTATTTATCAGGAAACCTGAAAGGCTGAAAACAAACCAGCTGGGTGTTCGCTCCTAGAAACTGGAAAAAGAGCCACAGAGCAAACCTAAAGGAGCAAGAAAAATGACAGGAATAAGGACAAGGGCAGGCACAAATCAAATAGAGATTAGCAAAGGTGCAGACAGGTTCTTTGGTGAGATTAATAATGGCAGAGGGAGAGCCACGAGATGGTGCTGTCAGGAGGGCATGCAGGACACAGGATGCTTTGGGCTGTAGGCGTAGGGAAAAGGCAACCAGGTTTCTCCATGCATCTCACAGGACTGGTTTGCCTGGGACAGCCCTGGTTTCTGCCTGTTGTCCTGGCTATCACTCATGGCATCTCCCATCCCCTCAAAGGGTCCTGCTTTGGAAGGTAACTGACACCAGTGCTGTCCAATAGGAACCGAGACCCATGTTTTCTTTTCTAGTACTCACATCAAAGAACCAGGTGGAAATAATTTTAATAATGTATTAATTATTAATTCAATTCAATTAATTAATTCAATAGATCCAAAATATAAAAAATATTAATGAGGCCGGGTGGCCTCATTACTGAGATGTGTGGTTGGTGCAAATTCACATCAGATTTTGAAGACTTAGTATGAGAACAAGAAAGTAAGACATCTCATATATACGTGTGTGTGTGTGCGTGTGTGTGTGTATATTTTTATTTTTATTTTTATTTTTTTGAGACGGAGTCTCACTCTGTCACGCAGGCTGGAGTGCAATGGCACGATCTCAGCTCCCTGCAACCTCCTACTCCCAGGTTCAAGTGATTCTCCTGCCTCACCCTCCCGAGTAGATGGGATTACAGTTGCCACCACCATGCCCAGCTAATTTTTGTATTTTCAGTGGAGATGGGGTTTTGCCATGTTGGCCAGGCTGGTCTGGAACCCCTGACCTCAAGTGATCCAACCGCCTCGGTCCCCCAAAGTGCTGGGATTACAGGTGTGAGCCACAGCACCCGGCCTCATTAATATTTTTTATATTGATTACAAGTTCAATACTATTTTGGATCTATTGAATTAATAATTAATACATTATTAAAATTATTTCCACCTGGTTCTTTGATGTGATTACTAGAAAAGAAAACATTATGTCTGTGGCTTGCATTCTATTTTTGTGTTCAGTGCTGATTCACACGGTCACTCCAGCCATGGGCAGGACACTGGGATAGACCTGGTTAAAGACAAAGGCTTGGGGTTTAGATGCAGACCCCAGCGCTAACTTGTCTCAGTTAAATGATACCATCTCCTTATGTTTCAATTCCCCCTTCTCTAAAGTGGCAATAGGACGGGTCTCAGTCTTGTAAGATTTGGGGAAGTTCCACTTAGGTAACTCGTGTAAAGCACTCAGCGCTGTGCGGTTGGCATTCATTATTAGTTGTCAGTCATAAAACAGCATAACGATGAGATGCTTTTCCCCCACAGCCCTGTGACGCCACTTTATTGCTTAGGAAGTGATGGTACATGAAATGTTCAGTGGCTTGCCCATGGCCTCAGGAGAGCAAAGCTGGCCTGCCCATCTCACCACACGACACTGAGGTAAGACAGACAGTGGGATCTGTTGCCTGTGCTCCCGTGAGCTGGCTGGCCTGGCAGAGGGGGCCTCTTTGCTTCTAACCAGCCTTCCTTCCGCCGGCTCATCCTACCCTTCCCTAGAAGCCTTCTCTGCCCACCAGCCCCCACCAATCTCAGCCCGTCCTGGCCTCGAGTGAGGAGAGGATGTTCTCTTGGCCTCCTCTGCACACTCCGGGTTCCCCAAGTTTGGACCTTCGACTTTCCCCTCTTTCTCCCCACTTGGTGTCCCCAGCACGTAGCACGAGGTTTGGTCCTCCACAAAGCTTGGCTGGGAGCTTGACAAATGTTTCTTGGTTCGTCAAACAAACTCTCCGGCTTGAACTAAGTGCCTTTCTTTCAGATTTCAGAATGGGTGGGCCTCAGCCATGGCAAATCTGAGAGTCTTGGTGTGTAGAAATGCCCTTGGATGCCCTTGTCTGTGCATGATGGCCAGAGCTGGTTACCCCAGCCAGAAATGCTGGTCTGGGCACCTCCTGGGAGGAGCCCCAGGTGATGGCACCTGTTTTCATGAATGACACAGCAATCTCCACTTCAGTAAGGGCCGACCGTGCTGTTGATTCCTGTCCTGAGACCCTTCTCCCTGCCCTGGTACTAAGTGTAGATCCCTGGAGATCTGGGACTGACCAGATGAGACTAGGAGGGGGCGTAGACAAGGAGCCACGGGAAGCGACACTCCCGGTGGTGGATTCCTGCCTCAGTTCCAGGGAACTCAGAATATGGGGGCCACGCTGGCAACATCTGTCTCTTGGCTTCCCAAAGAAAGACTAACATGCCAGCAAAGCCAGGAAATGTCAAGACCAAGAGCTCATGTGGACGTAGAACTTCACAGTTGACAAAATACTTTATGCTCTTATTTAATTTTCATAAAATCTCTGCTAAAGAGTGGTATTATCCCCATCGTACAGCAGAGGAAGCCCAGACAAGCGAAATAACTTGGCCAAGAACTCACAGGGCTTGAAAGGGACCCACCTGGTCCCAGGGATGGGGTGTCACCAGGTCAGGCTGGGCAGCCTGCTGCCTTGAAGTCTACCCTGTGTGCCCTGTTGGGTAAAGAGCATCAGGGATGAGAGGAGGTTCTTGGGAGGCAGTAGAAAGGGTGGCAAGAGCTTGTGCTCAGGAGTTGGACAGGAGTTTAAATCCTGGTGCTCCCTGTTGCATGGAGACTAATGAGGCTGTGGACAATCTCTGTCTTCGGGGGTTTCCATTTTCTCCTTGAGGGTGATGCTAACTCCCCTCACCTGGCTGGTGTGAGGGTTTGGATGAAGTAATGCATACCAGTGCCCAGGACAGAGGAAGCGCCCTGTGAATGGTGGCCACTGTTGCTACCATTGGGCCAGAGATGTTGGAGAAGTCCCTGAGTCCAATCAATTACCTGGGAGGGTGAAGCCACATGCCCTGGGAGAGGGCAGGTGAGGTGCTGTTGACGGAGGCCCAGTTGCCTCGAGGCTGGGGGCACATCCAGCTTCTGACTCCTGTTCTCCAGGCTCCTCCAGGACCAGACCCTGCAGCCCAGTCTGTCCCACTCTTGCAGAGTCTGTGAACCTGAAAGCAGCTGGGGAGGGGCGTTCTGTTGTGAGGCATAGAGCATTTATCGGAGGAGCCTGGAGAACTGGAGGAGTCCGAGGTTGGAAGTGCCACCCAGCCTCCAGGGAACCATCCTCCCTCAACAGCGTGTCACTCACTCTCACCCAGGGCTGCACCGCTTCACGCTTCCAGTCCTCCATATGTCTTCTGTCTCCTGTCTGTCTGCACCAACACGGTGGCTCGCCCAAGCCCCATGACCATGCAGGGCTGGATCCCACCACTGTTGCACTGCTTGGCCAGCTCAGTTCCACCAGGCTGTCATCTGGCTTCCCGGGCCCTGCATCCAGCCCTGAATTAGCCACGTGTCATGCTAGACTCAGGCCTAGCCATGATTTTGGAAGGGGACAATGGCTGGCTTGACAGGACGGACAACTGAGCTGGGTCCTAGGATGAGCTTGCCCACCCCGTGGTGTGACCAGAGGAGACTTACACCTACAGGTTTTAGGGACCAAGAAGGGAGGTGGCCACTTTCATCATGCAGCTGTCTCCACAGCCTGCATCCCTGGAAAGGAGCCCCGATTTCCCTGCCTGGCTGCTCCCAGCTACCGTGGGTGAAGACTCCAGTGGCCCTGCGTGGAGACCAGCTGAAGGGACTTTCTCCGAGTGCCAGCAGAGGGAGGTGCCTCTGTTTTCTAAGCTCTGCCCTTCTTTGAAAATTGAGCTTCTTAAAATCATCCCCTTCGGGACAAGCGGCCTTGGCTCTTCTCCCATGATGTGCAGGGCTAATGTTAAAAGGTAAAATTGTGTGTGGGTTCCCAGGCAATTGTAATTAGAGTAATTGTCCTGTGTTGCAGGCACCCCTCTTTCTTGGAAGCTCAAAGCACTCTGTGAGCATTATCCAATTAAATCTGGAAATAGCCGGGTGAGAGAGGTGGGGACAGACTATGCACTGTTTCTGGCCAGAAAACGGCAGCCGTGAGAGGTTAAGTGACTTGCCCAAGGTCCCAGAGTCAGAAACTGAGACCTGTTCAGCGCTCAGTGGATTAGCATCCAAAAGGCATTTACTCCACAGCTGCAGCTCACATGGCAGGTAGGAAGACCCAGTTTCACATGAGTGGCAGAAATCCCCCATCCAGCTCCCAGGTCGCAGTTTGCTCCGAAACCCAGCGGCATAGCCCCCACCCTGCCCACCTTAGCTGACTACTGGGCCTCCTGCCCTTCTCCCCGCTCCTGCAGACCTTTGAAGGTACTGACAAGCCTGAATAAACGTTCCTGTAGATAACAGGCGGTGGTGACCAAGAGAACTAACTAAACCAGATACATTTTATGGGTTGCAGAACAAATTAACTATGAGGAATAGCTGTTTTTGAGAAATAACAGAGTCTTAATTGTTTAAGTAGCTCTCTTTCTGGTGTGGTTTTATGGCTAGCCTCCACTGAACTATAGACACCCCAACCCACAGGGTAGATGGGCAGTGGGACCCCCACAAGTGGCTTTGACCCCAAGTTCCATGACAGAAATGGACTGTGGACACCCCAGGTCATGCTGGGGAAACCGGTGGGAGAGGGTGAGGCCCTGTTGGTGACCCATGAGAGCCCCAGGGTGTGCTGGGACATGGGTGGGAGAGAATGAGGCCCTGCTGGTGGCCTGCGAGAGCCCCAGGGTGTGCTGCCATGGACAGCAGCTTTGCTGGAAAGTCTTCTCCATGGCTGGGATGATGACTGGAAAGATGGAGATGTGGGAATCTGTGAATGCTTCTGGGGATGGCCTCCATGCCGGAGCCCCAGAGCAGGAGTGTCCTTAGCAAATGTTGTACCCAACCAGGAGAAGGGACGGGCCAAGCCCCGTAAGATGCATCAACATTTACACAATCATCACAACATAGGAATGCCAGGCTCTGGAGAGGTGCCAGGGAGCCAAAATGAAATTACAAAAACCAAACAAAGCCCCAGGTCCTTGCCCTCCTGGGGCTTGCTGTCTCGCAGGAGAAGCAGACATCCATTTTTAAGAGCCACACGGATACATGTATTGTTTATGTGGTGAATTCCAGGAGGAGTGGGGCCCGGGAGATGTGTGGATAATGGAGCTGGGGGCGGGGACTGGCAGGGGCTGGGGATGCAGGAGACTCCCTAGGAAAGGGCGGTTGAGGAGGACCTGGTGGGTGTCACCTGTGAAGTGGCATTTGTGTGTGTGCATGGGTGTGCATGGGTGTGCATGTGTGTGCATAGAGAGGACTGGAAGGAAGCTGTCCCAGACACAGGGAATAGTAAGTAATAGTAAGGCTCCCTAGTGGGAAGGAACCAGAGAATACATAAAGGGTAAGGGGTCTTGGTGCTGCATGAAAAGGAACCCTATGTCCAATATACCTTTTTTGGGTTGATGTAAATCATGGAAATTCAAGTCCATCTAAACTTTCTTTATGGGACTGTACAAGGGAGAGCATGGAGAGGCTTAATGGGGGCAAGTGTAGGAGAGGGTTAAACCCAAATGGCATGGCCCTTCCGGCTGGTCCCTGGCTACTAAGCTGTGCCTGGATTACAGCACATGGGGCCGTGGGGTCCCCACCCGGGGGGCTGCAGAGTGAGGGTCCCTGGAGCCTGAGTCCTGGCTGGAGGCCCAGAGGCCAAGGGATTACACAATGACACAGGGGATTGGCATAGAAGAGGTGCAGCCAGCATGATTACATCGTCCGTCCCTCGCAGCCTCCCAAAGACCATTGTCCACCTTGGCTGCGGCTGCTGCTGAGGATGAGGCCCTTTGGGTATCTGCCCCAGGCCTGTCCCAGACACAGCGAGTGAGAGGGAAGTCTCCAGAGGGCTGTCAGGGCCTCGCTGCTGGAGTGTGGCCCCAGGAAGTCATTGGGTGGGCTATGAGGGCCCCAAGTGTCCTATGACAATGTCATCTAGGGCCTCTGCAGGTCCTTCCAACAGTGGGGTCTGCACTGCCAAGCTCACTCATTTTGGCCGCCCCGCCCCGCCCCAGGTGACACAGGGAGATAGGCAGGTTTGCCTTTCACAGGGTTCATTACTTCGTTATCAATGCTTCCTTCCCCTGCCCCCCACTTCCTGCTGCAAGGTCCCCCATCTTCAACAGTGGGTAGTCGGGCCCAGGGCTCAGTGGGTTCCTTCCTCAGTGGGAGGTCTCAGGCTCCTGGTGAAGCCTCCTGAGCTTCAGGAAGGTAAGTGCAGCCATTTGAACAGCCCTCACTGGCCGCCTTCCCATCGTGGAGAATTAGGTGGCCAGGCTCCTCCCTCCCGCCCTACGATTATACAATAGATTTAAAGGCTCTGATATCCACAAATCTACATCAAAATATATTCTCTAGCTGTAGGGAACGTCTCAGAATTGTTAACCTTCTCCCCAGGTATTAGAGGTAACACACTGTGAGATTAGATGTATATTTTCTTCAAGATACACCACCTATTGAGGGGTTCATATTTACATCTTTTGTTGATATTTTTTATAGATTAAAAGCGCCTCTTTGCTAGGTGATAATTCTGCTAAGTACTGTAATTTGCTGCCATTAATATTTGTCTGAGTCCTAGTTTGCAAAATATATTTGAAACCACGTTAGAAAGTCGCATAATTGCTTCTTTGCGAGCTGGGGAAATAAGCAGTTTCTTTACCCAGCCTTTATCCTGTTAACCTCGGAGGGGAGGGGTGTTCACGGAGTCCTGGGATCTGATGGGCTGAGCACATCGGCCATTGAATTCCAGTGCCTACTGGGGGAGACGATGCAGCCCGGCTGGGCCCAGCTGCTGGTGGCTTCTGGGCTTTGCCCTGCTCCTCCCTGAGCCACGGAGGGACAGGAGACCCATGGAGAATGCATCACCTCTGCCTGGGTCCTAGGCCCTGGGGTGTAGGGAGAGCTGCCTAACCCTTGGGAGCCAAGACACCACTCTTCCTTGGCCTCTCTTGGGTCCTCATCTGGAAAATGGAGGCACTGGCCTCCCAGCCTGACTCTCCCAAGAGAGGGTGTGAAAAGCCCCACCCAGCAATCAGATGGCTCTGTGCCTGTCCCACTGTGGGTGTTCGACAAATGTTCAGGGCATGTGTGAATGACACAGCTGGTGGCCTGGCCAAGCCTGATCCCTGGGAGAGTGGGGCTTACAGGGGCTGAGCATGCCGGGACTCACAGGGCTGGGTGGTGGGGCAGGGGGCTCTCTGTGGTCAACACTAGGGCAGGAGGCCCAGGGTGACCAGCACCTGAGCCTCTGGTTTCCAAGGCAGCTGGAGACTCCGGCTGTCTCTTGTGCTCCCCACACCACACCCACCCACCCTCCAGGCCTCCCACCACGGGAACAGGCATCTCCAGGCCCTTGCGAGCAGGTGGATTCTATAGTCATAGGACTGCTTACAAGAGGCTGCACCACACAGATAGAACATCCATCTGTTTCCAGTTTCTGTGTGCATTCTTCAGGGTCTTCTCTTGCACCTCAAGGTGGCAATCAACGGGGATATCTCTAATCAGAAGAGCCTTTTGCCTTCTGTTGATCTGAAATCTTTCCTCTCCAACTACCCAGCAGCTGCCCCCAGGTGTGAGTTAGGGCCCCACGGAGCAGGACGGAGCTCTCACCTCCACCTCCGCCTCAGCCATCAGGAGCCTCCCAGCCAGCCTCAGTTTACCCAGCAGTGAGATGGGGGTAATGATGGCTCTCACCTCAGTGGTGTTTGTTGTGAGGATTGAAAGAGTGAAGGTGTGGCAAGCATTTGGAATAGCACCTAGTGATAGTATAATAGCATTTGGTAAAGGTTATTGGCTATTATATGGTACATCCATCAGTGTGTAGAGCGTGTATCTGTGTGTGCAGAGCCTGTGTGAGTGTGTGTGTGCTCACTATGTTCACCCCTGTGGATGTGTGTGCACACACAGTGCACGTATCTGTGTCTAGAGGGGTTGCCCATGTCTCTGTGTGTGATCAACCCAGGCCCACACCCTTCCTGGGGTGCCCACCAGCATGGCCTCCTGATGGCTTCATCTCCTGCCCCTTGAGTTCTGTTCTCTGATCTCACCATGTCACCCTCCTGCCTTGGCTTCCAGCCCAGCCTGCACATGGCCTGTCCCTCCCGACTCCTCCAGCCTGCTCCCATCTCCTGCCATTGCTCGAAATACTTTCAGCGATGTTCAGGCCTTTGCCCTGCCGTTCTCCCGGTCTGGAGCACCCTTGTTTCATCTTATCTGGGCCAACTTCCACTCCTGCATGGATCCTGACTGAGATGTTGCCTCCTCTGGACCCTCCTCAATCTCTCAGGTCCCCTGCGTTGCCCTCATCCTGCAGCCCTCTTCTGCGTGGTGCCAGCAGCTGCCTGCTCCCCTGCCTAGGTGGGGATGCACCTAAGTTTGGAGCCGTGTGGCTGGGGCTCACTCCCACAGCCTCCCTAACTCCCATCCTGGCTGAGCCCGTTGTGGTCCACACAATCTTGTCCTCTGTGGCTCCTGAGAGTCTTGGACCCTCAATTCCCTTGCTGAAGATGGAAAGGCTGTCTCAGGGGTGGGGCCAGCCCTCAGACACCAGGTCATCACACACCTGGTCATCAGGCACCCATCCATGTCCCAGCACGATGTGGTGGAGGGTGGGGAAGTAAAGGGATAGTTTGGGTGAAGTCAGTGGGTCGGCTGGCTCTGCTGGGCTGCTGGGATCAAGACAGTCGGGAGCAGGTGCCCAGCTTGAGAGAGGCGCCTCTAGCCTAGGCTGGCGGCTGGGCACAGCATAGCAAGGCAGATGGTTGTAGGGTCCAGCCCCTCTGAGCCGGGAGGGCAGAGACTGCCCCCAGCCTGCCTGGGCCTCTCCGCCTGCTAAGAAGCTTCCACCAGTGGCCAATGCCCCTCTCCAGTGCAGTTTCTGGTCTTTGGAGGGCAAGTGCTTGTGTCTTCAGGTGTGACCCCATCTCCTCCTCAGATTCCTACAAGGTAGGGAGGGCGCCTGGTGGAGCCCTACTTGGCTGAACAAGAATTTAAGGCTCAGAGAGAAGTGAGTGACCCTAAGTCACACGGCTCACTGGGCCTTGGCTTCTGATGCCAAATTGGGTTGTTCCTGAGACTCACAAAGGGTGGTACAGCCACCCAGGTCCAAAGATAAAAGCTCAAGGCAGGAAAAGTTGGGGTGCTTGAGCTGGGTGGGGGAGGGGCTTTGTCCTACCGGCTTTGCTCAGCAGATCCTGATGCAGGCCCAGCCCCAGCGAGGCCCTTCTCTGTGCATACCCACTGGCCTTGCTCTGGCCACACAGGCCACAGAATGGGCACTGCACACTGGGCTGAGGGAGGGCTGGCCCTGGCCCTGGAGGTGCAGTACCAATGACCCTACAGAAGCCTGTCCTGAATCTTGAGGGGTTGGGAGACTGGGTCATCCACTCTGATGGGGTGAGGCCTTGGGGCAAATCCCCCAGCATCAGCGAAGTGAGCTGGAGCCTGCAGCGGGGCTCAGGCCGCCAGCTGCATGCCCTGCGGCTTCCCTCAATGCAGGCCCCCGGGTGAAGGGAACTTACTTCTCTGAGCCTGGTTCCTGTCTGCAGAGTGGTGACCATCCTGGCACCTGCTTCCCAGGAGCGTGGCGTGCATTAGAAGAGATGTGTTCATTCGGGTTTCCGCAGAAGCAAACTCTGAGAGGAATCTGAGTGTGTTTGGGAGGAAGTACAGGGAGATAGTAGGGGAAGAGAGAAGTCGGCCAGGCACCGTGCTCAGAACAGCTTAGGGCCGCTGGTAATGGGGGCTTGGGTCTGCTGGGGACCTCCAGGGAACAGCAGAGCACAAGAGCCCTGGGAGTTATCCTCCCAGAGGACAAGGACTCCGGGTGATTATCCAGCAGTTTCCCTCACTGGCAAGGGCTGCTCCTGTGGTGTGAAACCCCAGGATGCGTGGCCAGTCCCATGCGCCTGCTGAGCACAGTCCAGGGCCAGTGACCGTCCTCAGCACAGTGGCAGGTGCTGGTTGTAGGAGGCCGGGGGCACTGGGAATACGGAGGGAAGCGGGGTGGTGGTGCATCGACATTCTAGAAACATAGGCCGGGTGCGGTGGCTCACGCCTGTAATCCCAGCACTTTGGGAAGCTGAGGCAGGAGGATCACATGAGGTCAGGAGTTCGAGACCAGTCTGGCTAACACAGTGATATCCCATCTCTACTAATAATACAAAAACTAGCTGGGTGGCGCGCACCTGTAATTCAGGCGACTTGAGAGCCTGAGGCAGGAGAATCACTTCAATCTGGGAGGCAGAGGTTGCAGCGAGCTGTGTTTTCATTAACGTTGGAGAGGTTGGGGGCCTCAGACAAATCCATCCTCCAAGGCAGTGTATTCTGACGCCACAGCTGGGCCCTGAAATGGCTTAGGAATTTTAGGTTTTCAGCTAATGGTGACCAGGGTGTCAGTGTGTGGCCAAACTCATTGGAGGAGCAGTGGTCAGTTCTGCCTGTGGCTAGGTGGGAGGCGAGATGGCCTCAGGGGCAGGCATGAGAGACCTGCAGGAGCAAAACCTCCCCCGACAAGTGGCAGCCTGCCCTCTGCAGCTGGGTGTGCCAGAGGAGGGGCCAGCACCCCCAGGGAAGGCGGGACTGAACCAGGGACTTCCTTGGGCTGCCCAGTTGTTACTCTCCAGGGATGCCTGGCCTCATCCTAGTGTCAGGCCTGCAGCGTGGCCTTGGGTCCTCGGTCCTTCAGATTACCCATGTGTAGCAAGGAGATGATCATGTCTCCCCCGTCCACTGACTGCTGGACCCCATGATATGGGCGTCTTTGTGTTTCCAATTTCTTGTCCATCCTCTGCTCTTGGGTATCTGAGGTCCCGGGATCTATTGTCTTGTCACTAGTGGCTCATTGACTCCTGTAGCCCAGGATTCCACTTTTGTCCCTGGATTTCACCCCGCCTCATGCTCTGAGCACTGATGACCTTCACATCCATGGACCTAATAGGCTTTTCTGCCTTCATCTTAGTTGACTTCTTAGTCACATGCAGCATGAATGTTTCTTATTTGAAATACGTGCTTTTCTTGGCCTCCGCACTCCACGTCCTTTCTTCTGTCTTTCTGTGAAGTCATTGTTGGGTAGCTCTTCCTCCTTACTCTAAATGCTAGAGTTTATCACTTATATTCCTTGGGCTTCTTTCCTGCCCCTCCTTCTCCCTGCATGACGCTACCTAATCCTACAGCTTTAAAACACACCTTATCAGTTGGCAATTGCTGCAATATTACTGTGAGACAAACTTCCCTGCCACTCGTTGTCGGACAGCAGTGAGCATGCATCTCTCGTCTGTGCCTCTGTGGGTCGGCTGCAGTAGCTCTGCTCCATGCGCCTCCTTCTGGGGCCAGTTACATGGGCTTGATCTTCTCATAGCATGTATTAGTCAGGGTTCTCCAGGGAAACAGAAGCAATAGTACATACACAGTCATGTGCCACATAATGACGTTTCGGTTAATGACGCTCTGCATATAGGATAGTGATTCCATAAGATTATAATGGAGCTGGAGAATTCCAATTGCCTAGTGTTGTAGGCATACAAAAATCTAGCACATACAATTACATACAGTACATAGTACTTGATACTGATAATAAATGACTATGTTACTCGTTTGTGTGTTAACATACTTCTAATCATTATCTTAGAGCCTTATCTCCAGAGTTGAGTCTGACCTCCTACCTCACAACTATCACGGAGTAAACTTGGGACTCAACTCTGGAGGTGGGGCTACTTATATAAAAATAGTAAGTGTCCTATACAGGTATACTATTATTTACACCTGAGCTGTAAAACAGCCTCAGGCAGGTTCTTCAGGAGGGATTCCAGAAGACAGCATTGTTATCACAGGAGGTGACAGCTCCATGCGTATTACTGCCCCTGAAGACCTTCCAATGGGATGAGATGTGGAGGTGGAGGACATTGATGATCCTGCCCGTGTGCAGGCCTAGCCTCGTGTATGTGTTTGTGTCTCCAGTTTTTTTTAAAAAAGTTTAAAAAGTTAAAAGAAAGAAAGCTTATAAAAAGGATATAAAGGAAATATTTTTGTACAGCTCTACAAGTGTTTGCGTTTTAAGCAAAGTGTTATTACAAAAGAGTCAAAAAGTTAAAAAAATAAAAAAGTTCATAAAGTAAAAAAGTTCCAGCATGCTAAGGTTAACTTATTACTGAAGAAAGAAAAATATTTTAAAGTAATTTAGTGAAGCCAAAATGTGCAGTGTTTATAAAGTTTACAGTCATGCCCTAGGCCTTCACATTCACTCACCACTCACTCACTGACTCACTCAGAGCAGCTTCCAGTCCTGCAGGCTCCATTCATGGTATGTGCCATTTTTTATCTTACGTACCATATTTTTACTGTATCACATGTATGTTTAGATATGGTTTTGATACACAAGTACTTCCCATTGTGCTACAATTGCCTACAGTACTCAGTACAGTAACATGTTGTGCAGGTTTGTAGCCTCAGAGCAATAGTCTACACCATACAGCCTAGGTGTGTAGTAGGCTGTACCATCTAGGTTTGTGTAAGTTCACTCTGATAGTTGTGAGATAGGAGGTAGGACTCAACTCTGGAGGTGGGGCTTGGAAATTGGACCTAATTGAGAACTAGTTAAAACAGGGACGGAGTGGAAGCACCTTTCCATAAGACATGCACATTCATATGCCATATTGGTTTACCATTGCCATGGCAACACCTGGAAGTTACCACCCCTTTTCTAGGGATTTCTGCATACACTGTCTCTAAATTTGCAAGTGATTGAAAGTAGATATAAATCTGACTGCAGACCTGCCTTGAGCTGCTGCTCTTAGCACACTGCCTGTGGGGTAACCCTGCTCTGCAGAAGCGGTCACAGAGCTGCAACACTGCCTCTTCAATAAAGCTGTTTTCTTCTACCGTATCACTGACTTGCCCTTGAATTCTTTCTTGGGCAAAGCCAGGAACCCCCCTGAGGCCCAGATTTGGAGCTCGCCTGCCCTGTGTCAGTTGCACAGTGGCAAAATTGCCTGATGATGCATTTCTTAGGCTGTATCCCCATTGTTAAGTGCACATGACTGTATAGAGACACAGAAAGAAATTCATTATGAGGAACTGGCTCACATGATTCTGGAGGCTGAGAGGTCCTATGATCTTCTCTCTGTGCTGGAGACCCAAAAGCCGGTGGTATGGTCCCAGTCCAAGCCTGAAGGACTGAGAACCAGAGAAGCCCCCAGTCTGAGTCTGAAAACCTTGAGAACCAGGAATGTTTGTGTCCAAGCGCAGGAAAATATGGTGTCCTAGTTCGAAGAGAGGGAGAGCAAATTTGCATCAGACGAGGCCCATCCACTTTGGAGATGGTGGTCATCTTCACTGGGTCTGCTGATTCAAATGCTCAACTCTCCAAGAAGCATCCACAGACACACCCAGAAAGAAGGTTCCACCAGCTACGTGGGCATCCCTTAGCTCAGGCAAGGTGACACATAAAATTAACCATCACAAAGAAAATGCTGGAGCTCAAGAGAACAAGATGATCCAAGCTTCTGCTTCTGCTGTGTCTGCTACTGCCTCACTGGTCTGTTTGGGCTGACCCCAGAGTCAGGGGAGAGGAAGTTCGCTTGGCCCACTGAGAGCTGGGACAAGGATGTGGATGGACGATTCCATTACAGGAGAGTGAGGGGCTGAGATAAATAATTCGGTCTCCCCAGCACATTTGTGCCAACGACTCCCAAGTGTGTTTCTAGGCCAGGCTGTGAGCTTCAGACTCACTCCACACCTCCCTTGACTTCTACACTTGACTCTCCTGAAGGCTACAGGGGACGATTAGTCAGTGCATCTGGTCTCCCCTTGAAGACTCAGTTTCCCTGTTTGTCAAGTGAGCAGGTTGATTAGATGAGCTACTAGTTCTGAGGGCAAGTGTGGGACTTAGGGTCCTGCATCGCCTGCGTCACTCTAGACTTTCTTTTGGCTTTATGCCCCCTTGGGATTTACCTGATGGTTGAGAACATGAGCATTTAGCCAATGACCCATTTGGGGAGATGGAAGAAGCTTCTGTTGACCCCTCCCAGGTCTTTGAGCCTGGCTTTCCACAAGCTCTCTGGTTCCTTGTGCAGAACGTTAGCTGGGCCATGCTGAGTGAGTGGATGAGGATGGTGTCCTAGTTCACTTGTGTTGCTATAAAGGAATACCTGAGACTGGGTAATTTATAAAGAAAAGAGGTTGATTTGGCTCATGGTTCTGCAGGCCATACAAGCATGGCGCCAGCATCTGCTTGGCTTCTGGTGAGACCTCAGGGAGCTTTTACTCATAGCAGAAGGCAGATGGGGAGCTGGCATGTCACATGATGAGAGATGGAGCAAGAGAGAGAAGGCAGAGAGGGGCCATGCTCTTTTAAACAATCAGATTGCAGATGAACACAGAGTGAGAACTCACTCATTACTCCAGGATGGAGAGCACCAAGCTATTCATGAAGGATCTGACCCCATGACCCAAAAGCCTTCCAACAGGCCCCATCTCCAACACTGGGATCAAATTTCAACATGAGATTTGGAGGGGACAAACACCGAAACAGTATCAGATGACTTTACCATTCAGGCTGTTCATGGAATGAGGGACCTTCACGATGGCCACGAATCTGTCTCCTAGCTCAGGCTCTGAGTTCAGAGAGACAGGACTGAACTTGGAGGCTCTAAGCTCAGAAAGTAGGATCTGTGGGGCCACACTTTGGGCAATGTGTGACCCTGCAGTTCCACTGCTACCAAGGTGATCAATTCTTCTGCAGTCATTCTTGTAGAGGCAGGTGTGGCCTGGGGACATCGTGTCCCAGGCAGGCCACCCTCTGTCCTGAAACAGCCTTCCTGGAGGGAGCCCTGTGCACCCCAAACAAAAGCTGCCTCTGACTCCTCAGCCTTCGTGCACATCTGCATTATTAGCAATGCTAATACCATTCTGCAATGATAAATAATTAAACAATTATGGTCATGAATCAATAAGTTTAGCACATTTTTTCATCAGCAAATTGTACTGTATAAACAAGAAATATAAATTACCAAGTCTAATTTCCCCCTAAAATTATAAGCATTTTATATCTAATAATTAAAAAAGTATTAGAATTCAATGTAGGATAGTTAGAACTTTAAAGAATTTTCAGTTTCCACCAAACACCATTAAATTGTCATGTTTTATGTCTCTGAATCTGATTAACATTTTGAGATCTGGCCTCAGAAATCTTTCTTTGTTAGCTCCCAGAGACGCTCCACCCAGGCTCCAGCTTCTCCCCATCCTCACAGACGGCAAATCCACTGGGCTCCGGCTTCCAAGGGTCTGGATCTGCAGGTTCCACTGGAGAGCGAGGATTTATAGGAATTTTTGATTGAAAGCACAGGTGACAAACCCAAGGCTTGTAGGCTCTGCACACCCTCCACAGTCTTTTGTTTGGCCTGTTGGCATTTGTTTGATTTTTATGTTTTTGGGGGATGTTGTTTGCTTTGTCTTTAAGTTTAGATGTCCAGGTTTTTTTGAGGAAAAAAAATCCCACGCTGGATTTACAGTCCCTCAGATCCCCCATCTCATTCTGTGCAGCAGCTGCCCTGTCTCAATGGAGGGTGTATGGTCCAGGTGGCTGCAGTCCCCACCACTCCCCACAGTGTCTTGCTGTGGCTGAGGCCACCAATAATTGTCTCAGAGGGCCACATGCTCTTTTTCCGGCCTTGGCCCCGGTCTCTTTTGCAATCCCTGATTTAGTGGTTACAATTTGATGACCCCCCGACCCCCAACTCGGTGGCTCACACCTGTAATCCCAGCACTTTGGGAGGCCAAGGCTGGTGGATCACCTGAGGTCAGGAGTTTGAGACCAGCCAGGCCAACATGGTGAAACCTCGTCTCTACTAAAACTACAAAAATCAGCCGGGCGTGGTGGCACACATCTGTAATTCTAGCTACTTAGGAGTCTGAGGTGGGAGAATCACTTAAACCCAGGAGGCAGAGGTTGCAGTGAGCCCAGATTGCACCACTGCACTCCAGCCTGGGAGAAAGAGCAAGACTTCGTCTCAAAAAAAGAGAAAAAGAATTTGATGCTCTAAGCATGTAAGATAAAGTTCACAAAGGCCCAGAATCCCAGCACATTTTACAGGAGGGAACACTGAGTATGAGATGGGTAATGGTTAGAGGGTCAAGGTCACCCCCAGGCCAGCTCCCTTCCAACTGCTGCCAACTGCTTGTTGCTGCCATCCCACCCACCTCCAGCCTGAATAGCCTCCCACCTTCCCTGGTGTTCTTGCTGCCTCTGGAGAGCCAGACATCTCCACTGCAGCCCCTCCCCTTCCCTCCCCTCTCCCAGGCTCCCAGAGCAGCGTCCCAGGCTCCAAAATGCCCTCTTTCTTGGTATGACCTGTCCGCTACCAAAAGATGGGGGTCATTCTGGCAGTTCCCTCCCTTTCCCTCACCTGACAACCCCCAACTCACCCAGCCCCCCTGCCTCCCCTTCCTCAGTCCTGTAGATTCCAGCTCTGTCCCACCCTGTATCCCCTCCACACACCCTCTCCACAGCCCCAGCTACACTGCTTTTTCCAGACTCTTAACTTCTTTAAAAAACATTTACAGCACAGCTGAAGAAGGAGGTTCTAAATTGTGAATCTGAGGAGGTACCCCCGGCCCCAGTTTAAAATAGTCAATGACCCCGCTTCCACAGGACCAGGTCCATTCTCTTACTGCTTTACAGTGTAGGTGTGCTGGAGGCAGTGTTGAGAAGTCCACCCGAGGTAGTTCATGAAGAGGGGGAGTGATTCTCAGGATAAGGCGTCCATGTGTCAGAAGCGAAGGCTGGAGGCCATGCAGGGTGGCAGCCTCTGTGTTGGGCTCCCCTGGCCTTCGTTCTGGTGAATCCCTCTCACCTTCTGTTTCTCCCAGGTCCCCCTCATCCTTCCTGACCGAGTTCTTCACCTCTCCTGAGGAGCCTTCCCTCCCTACCCCAGGGCCTGTAAGTGATTCCCTCCATCTCCTCTGTGCCCACAGAGCTCTGTGTGGTGGGGATGGGTCCTGGTGACATCCTGGTCCCCACAGAGCTCTGTGTGGCAGGGACATATCCTGGTGACACCAGGACCCGTCCCCACAGAGCTCTGCATGGGTCCTGGGGACACCCCTGTGTCCATGGAGCTCTGTATGGTGGGGATGGGTCCTGGTGAGACCCCTGTGTTCACGCAGCTCTGTATGGTGGGAATGGGTCCTGGTGACATCCCTGTGTTCATGCAGCTATGTGTGGTGGGGACGGGTCCTGGTGATACCCCTGTGTCCATGGAGCTCTGTATGGTGGGGACGGGTCCTGGGGACACCCCTGTGTTCATTGAGCTCTGTGTGGTGGGGATGGGTCCTGTGGACACCCCTGTGTTCATGGAGCTCTGCATGGTGGGGACGGGTCCTGGGGACACCCCTGTGTCCATGGAGCTCTGTATGGTGGGGAAGGGGCCTGGGGACACCCCTGTGTTCATGGAGCTCTGAGTGGTGGGGACGGGTCCTCGTGACACTCCTGTGTCCATGGAGCTCTGTGTTGTGGCCATGGCCATGGGTCCTGGTCACTCTGTGGTACCAGGAGACTCAGTGGCCACTGCGCCTTGTGGACTCTGGATCTCCAGTCCTGCGGGACAGCAAGCCCAATGCCCAGGTGAGCAGACCCCCGGTCCTGGAAGCAGTACACTCACTCACAGAAGCATGTGGAGTGCAGACGGGGGCAGAACTCTCACTCCCACCATGCCTGGTGGACTGGGATGCACAGACAGGGTCCCTGGTAGGCCCCAGTTCTCCCTCCCCTCAGGACTGACCTGTTTGCCATGTGCCTGGCCACACTTTTCTTGAACCTGGGGACATTTTCAGCTCTGCCACTGCCCTGGGTGATGCACAGTTCCTCATTCTTCCAGGTCCTCCTTGAAACTCTGACTCTGGAGTAAGGTTTGGTGGACAGAGCTCTGTTGCCTCCTCAGGCCCACTGTGACTTAGGATCTGTTTTCTTGCCTGCCATCTTCCAGAGTTGGGCTGGGCACACAATGTGGGCTCAGAAGGGATCCTGTGCTTGAAACATGAAGGACATCATGCAGGATGACTGAGGCTGAAACTAATGAGGTGACTGACAAGTACACAGACGTGTTAACATTTCACCATGGCCAGAGTCCAGCCAGAGGGCCCGTGCTGAGAGGCACTGTTCCTGGGGCCCTTCCAGGGCCGGTCTGGGTCTCTGTGGAATGTGCGGGCTCAGGAATCATTGTTCCTCGGTCTGCTGTCACAGTGTGTCAATGATATATCACTGAAGAACATCTCTTTGAATGAATTAAGAATGCTTAAAGAGAACAGTAGCTGGCTGGGCGTGGTGGCTCACGCCTGTAATCCCAGCACTTTGGGAGGCCGAGGGGGGAAGATCACATGAGGTTGAGAGTTTGAGACCAGCCTGACCAACATGAAGAAACCTCGCCTCTACTAAAAATACAAAATTAACTGGCGCTTGCCTGTAATCCCAGCTACTCGGGAGGCTGAGGCAGGAGAATCACTTGAACCCAGGACGTGGAGGTTGTAGTGAGCCAGGGTTGCACCACTGCACTCCAGTCTGGGCAACAAGAGCGAAACTCTGTCTCAAAAAAAAAAAAAAAGAGGACAGTAGCCATCGGTTAAAGACATGCACCTCTTGGTTGCAACAGACTGATCAGTCCCAGAAAATCCCTGCTAAGCAGTCAGCTGCCAAAAGCACCTGCCTGGGGCCTGGACCCTCGCCAAATGTCAACACGATGTCGGGGACCTACAGGAACACTAGAGGCACAGTGTTGAGGAGACTGGACATGGAGATTGCCTCAAGCTGGGTTTCCCTTGGAATGCAGAGCCTGAGGCCGGGCCTGAGGGCATATAGCTCACTGGGCACATCATCCCAGTTGGTGGGGGCCGAGGGAGGTGGGCAGAATTGTCTAAGGAGTCATATAAAATGCAGCTCTCAAGTGTCCACCTGGAGAAACAAAGCGGAGACTCATTTACTCATTGGTGCTGTCCCCTAGGTCGAGGTGACCCCGAGGGCATGGATTCCTCTCCATACTCAGGTTGCCCACATGTGCTCTGTGAGAGACCTGGGTGTGGGCTGGGTGAGTGGGTGAGAGGGTCTCTTGCTGCTCCTGGCCCACGAGGGGTATCCACTGCAGGGGGATGTGGGGTGATAGTCCATGGAGGGTGAGAAGCAGCGCTGCTTCTGCCTGCTCAGGGGCTCAGGTGATTTTGGAGGAGATGAGACATTCCAGGCAGAGAGGTCACGCCCACACGTCGTGGCTGTGTCAGCATCTCTGAGATCAGCCCCATTCCAAGGTCCCAGGTGGAGGCGGACACCTGGGAGCCGGGGCAACCTTTGAAGATGTGTAGCATGGAGGGCGCAGCCAGAGGCTGTGTGGCCTCTGCTCAGTGTCCCCCCTGCAGCAGGGCTGGCCTTTTCACCTTGCTGCGTCCCTGCCTCCATTTGCCTCCGTTCGTGGGTGGAAGTTATCAGGGCCGTGGGTGCCAACGCCAGGATGCTGGGGCTTCCAGATTTTGTTTCACTCAGTGGCTCTTAGCAACATGTTTCTTGCATTCTGCTCATTCTGTTTCACATTTCACACTTCCCCAGGCTGAGCGATCCATCCATCTAGTGCAAACGCTTCTGACAGGGCTGGGGTGGAGGACACCCTGCTGGCCCCAGCAAGGGGAAGGAAGGGGGCTTGCTGGGTGCGTGTGGGTGGCGCACGCTGGTCAGGACAGCCTGGGGTCGATGTCCCTGCACCCCCCCGCCCCCCGCCTCCTTCCCTGTCTTGCAGCGCCCTCTCGGAGCTGGCAATTGCTCTGAACACACCTTCCTCCTCTTTTCATTCTAGTCTCTGATCACCTGGGGAGATACAGACCTTGCACCTTCTCCCTCACAGCCCAGACACCATCTGAATCACCTCACACATCACCTGAATCACCACACATCTCCAAACAGCCCTCAGACTTTTACACCGCAGGGGCAATTTTTAAAAAAAAAATTCTCTTCAACCTTCTCAAAGCCTCTAGTCAACCACTTAGAGAAAAACTCTCCAAATTTCCTATCTCTCCTTCTATATTTATATTGATTTACATTTAAAATTATTTTTGCACAGGGTTTTCCTTGATTTTCTTTCTTTGCAATTACAGATTAATCTGAACCCCTAGATTTTTGAGTATGTGTCTATGTCTCTATTTATCTATCTATATTTTATTTTAAATCTGTAATAATATTCAGAATTAGCTCACAAAACTGGATTACACAAAGCCAGCAGGTTTAAAAATATTTCAAAGATGTTGCTTTTATGCTTCAAATCCTTGAAAAGCCAAATACATTCACTTCTGAAACTAAGTCTTGGGTTTTGCTGAAAAAAAAAATAAGAAAAGTGTTTAATAGCACATATGGCATAATTTTATTTGACATCTGTTTTGTAACAAACAATATTTAGCTCACTTATTTGCTGAATGATACAGTACACAGTGCAAACAAAAAGTCCAATGAACAGTTTTTCCAGAGTTTGTAATATATCAATATTTATTGCAAAAGAATGCAAAACTTAAACATTTAAGTGTGTTATTGATTGTAATATGCAAAACATTGATTACTGTATGTTGCCACTGCAAAAAAAAAGTGTACTAAATGCCTTCTGGGGTATGAAAATGAGGTGCATTTCAGCAAGAGGAGCTCACTTGCTCCCTTTGGTGACATTTAGTCTTAGGTCTGCCCCCCTCCCCCCATTTGTGTCATCCTATTGAAGACAGCTGTCAATATATTTAGGATGCTTTAGCTCATAGCAGCAAAAATGGTGAGACTATTGGCTTAATTGTGAGGAGTGATTGATTTTAATGGAAACAACATTTAAAAACTCAGAATGCACTTTCTGTTGGCAGTGCTAATAGAATCCTCTAATGAATTGAAGCTTCACACATAAATGCATGGTACTTACTGCAACAATTAGCAAAGGACAACAATGGTTGATGCATTAATTTTTTTTTAACTCTAAAGTTGAAATAAATTATTTGTTTACATAATGGGACCACAGGAACCAAGGCAGAAGCAGAACTGGATGTCACCTGATACACAAAAGCACACACCAACACAACTCTGGTCAAGTGAAGCCACGAGCAGGACCCTGGTGTTGTTTTCTGTCATTGCCATTATTATTGGAAAAATAATATCAGAAACAATATTTAAACAGATCATCCTTCAGGTAGTTGGGCAGAGGGAAATGGTGAGGACTCCCTGTCCTGTTGCAGTTCTGTGTGGCGGGCGCATTTTTCCTTGAGTTGACATCGATACAATGACAAATGCAGCCAGGAGGGGTGAGCTCAACTGCAGGGTCTTGAGGGATTGCCTGGAGCACACTCAGAAGCCCCCAAAACAAGGCTTGGAAACTGCCCCCCAACCCCAGAATAGGAAAGTTACAGATTTGATTAGATTTTCAAAAGAATCATAATCATGAAAGTAAAATAAACAGCAGATATTTACTAAGCATCTCATGTTCCAAACCCCATGTAAGAGCTTTTCATGCCTCTCCTCAGGCATCCCTGACCTTGACCCCTGAAAAGCAACCTGCAGGTTCAGAGGGCACTTACTTGGACCTGCACTGGGGCTCTAAGCACTTGGAGGAAGCCATGACTTGTGTCTTCCATTTTGCAATAGTTCTCATTAGCGCTTGGTGCCCACTGGGTGCCTGGATCCCCACCAGGGGTGGGTGGAGTGAGGGCAGAGACGGGGAGACCAAGCTCCTGCCCTCTAGTGTGCTGATGACGAGGGCTTCCAGGAGCCCATATTTGTGTATGGGGCAGTATAGGCTCAGAAAACAGCTTTGAGAGGTTCAGATGGGAAGAGGAGGATGACCTTGAGCGTGTGATGGTTCTCAGGGCCCAACAACTTCCCCTTTATAGGGGCATCCTCTCAGAGCTGAGAGACCAGAACTGCAGACAGCCTGGGCTTCCCCTGGTTCTTAAGCTCCCCCTATAATTTCCCCACCAGTCCCCTCGGCCTCTGGCTGAACTGATGGATTCTCAGTCTAACTGGCTGCCTCTACCCGGGGTGGCCTTCATCACCCTTACTCTTAACTTCTCCAAACCTCAGTCCTCACGTTTTTCAAAGGAAGTTTAAAGGAGGGCCCAGTGTGGAGGTTCACGCCTGTAATCCCAGAGCTTTGGGAGGTCAAGGTGGGAGGGTCACATGAGCCCAGGAGTTCAAGACCAGCCTGGGTAATATAACGAGACCCCATCTCTACAAAACATAAAACAATTAGCTGGGCCTGATGGTGCATGCCTGTAGTCTCAGCTACTCGGGAGGTTGAGGTGGGAGCCTCACTTGAGCCCAGGAGTTTGAGGCTGCAGTGAGCCATGATTGTGCCACTACACTCCAGCTTGGGGGACAGAGCCAGATCCTGTCTTTAAAAATTAAAAAAGGAAGGTTAGAGGATAAAGGAGATAATATGTGGAAAGGACTAGACAGTACCTAGCACAGATGAAGTGCTCAGAAAATATCAGTTTTTGTTTGTATGCTTCTTATTCATTGTTAGTGCTCTAGGCTTCTGTGAGAACTTGACTACTGCATAATCTCTCTGAGACTCAACTTCCTCACTGTAAAATCGAGAAAACACTGCATTTTATTCTTCAGAGGGCTACTGGGGTTATTAGACCGAGATGATTCGTGGACAGTGGCCTGCACTGTGCCCGATACAGAACAAACACTCAGATGTTAGGTGGCAGTAACAAGAATAATGACATCTTCTGATATTGACAGGCAGGACTGGGTCTGTTCGGAAACAAAGAACTAACCCTGGCTGTGAAAGGGTTTGTGCTTCGGGGTCTGTCCTTGCAGAGATGGTAGATGGGAGACCCAAGGAGACACTAGCATCCTTTTTTTGCAGGAGAACGTTCTGGCAGATGTTGTGGCTGCAACAATTGGCATCAGTGATTTGGAGCTGAAACCTGGCTTGTGGGGCGCTAGGGGAGATCTCAGGGCAGCCTAACTCACCTACCCACTTCCTCCTCCGTCCTCCACAGCAGTGAGAAACGATCCAGGAAACAGAAAGCAGAGGCGAACAATATATGTCACGAGGAAATAAGAACACTGCACCACTAGAATAAATAATAATATTTTTTTCCCTGGCTTTAATGAAACTCTATAGATATAAAAAGCTGGAGAAAGGGGATTTTTTTTTTTTTACAGACCTTAATTATAGCAGGGTTGTTAGTAAATTTACTGAATTGCAAATGTAAAATATTCTGATGGCCTGAGTAAAACCACATATTTAAGCCTTCTAAATGAACATTTCTGTTTTTTGAGTAATTTGTACCATCTGTGTCAAAATTCTGAGTCTAAAAAAAAAAGCAGTGGAACAAATGTTGGTTCCATAAAACAGTCCTAGTTCATTGTTGAAATTGTCACACATTAACATTGCAGGCCATCTGGGAAGACAAAAGCCTCTAACCAGATTGCGGAGATGATTTTATTGGTCTGGTATTAATCAGGATATGGCATAATATTTAAGCAGAAAGGAGAGATGAGGTGAAGTGGGGCCCTTCATCCACCCCAACTGCATGCGAGTTGTACCAGAGCCCCCTCCACCAGAGCATGAGGCATTTTAAAGCCGGTTTCATCATCAGAAAATGTAAATAAAAGCCAAGGTAATATTTCCGGTTTGAACACAGGCACACAAAACACAGAAACTTCATGGGCTTAGGTGGCTGGCTCGGGGGAGGGAGAGCTCTTGTTCAGCTGGGTCTACCCAGAACCACGCCGAAATGAGGTGGAGCGGAGCTTCCCTTTATTACTGCGCATCGGACCCTGAGCGTGAAAGTCCTCACGCCCAGGACGGTCCCCGTCCCCGCTCACCGTCCCCGCGGGTGCACTGCGTCGAGACCAGCCTGGCCTGCGGCAAGACTGACCACGGCCGGGGTTCAGCCCTGACAGCTCCAACCCCTGCACCTTGGGTCCCCTTCCTCTTTCGCACTGAGGCTGGGGGCCCTGGGCCTCAGCAGATCCCAGCCTTGGTCCCGCTGGATCCTGGCATGTGCCCAGGTGCAGCTCCCATCAGCTCAGGGGTTGGTGGCTTGGTGGAGGCAACTCTTCAGGCAGGTCACTTTAGGATTCACCTCTGAGTGACAGGGGGGTTAGAGGTCACAGTTTAGATCATGTGCGTCTTCCTCTGGCCACTCCACTTGGGCACACGCCCCTGGGTGAGTGGGCTGGTGGTAGTCAAGGATCTGATATTCGCCTGATGGGTCCCACTTTCTATGTACCTCTGAGATCTCCGTGCTGATCAACTCACAGCGCAGAGAGATGCCTGGGCTTAAGGACGTATTTTTCATACAACTTGCCCCTAAATGCAAGCCATCAATTTCATCAAGTGCTTAATGGAAGGAACACGGTCTGCCCCAAATGCTGGCTTGTGTTGAATCCACTGAGGGGAGGGAGGTCAGCCTCCTGGGTGATGCCTTCCTGAGAGACTTTCAAGGGAACTTCTGACTTTGTGCCAACGTGTACACACTGTACCCTCCTGTGCTGTGTGGCCCTGTGTGACTGGGGACTCAGGCGGGGATGTCCAGCGTGCTGCTGGGAGTGCGTCTCCTGGGTCTGCTCGGGGATGGAGAGCTGCAGCGGCCAGGTCTGCCCTGCCGACCTTAGGCCTTCCTGCCAGGAGAAGATGCCACCCCTTCTGGGCAGCTTTCAAGGCTGGGGGAATGCGGGGCTCCCTGTGGAACTGCCTTCATACTTCGTTCTTTATCTTTGTCCATCAGGAGGTTATGCACAAATAAATGCCCGATGCAGACTGATGGCATTCACCTTTGCTCCAAATGCTAACATATGTAGTCTCTTCTCAGCATCTCCTGCATGCTGAGCTCTGTTGCAGAGGGAAGGGAGAGCCCTGAGCACAGGGAGTTGAGTCCAGTTTTCAGGAAAAACTTACCAGAAACAGTGAAGGATGTGATAATGGGAAATGCAAGTTGCTGGGTCCTCAGAGCTCAGATAATGAGCATGAGAATTGTGGGATGCGTTAAGAGGGACCTCTTACAAATAAGAACCTGAAGGCTGGGCACGGCAGCTCACGCCTGTCATCCCAGCACTGTGGGAGGCCGAAGGCAGGCAGATTACTTGAGCTCAGGAGTTTGAGACCAGCCTAGGCAACATGGTGAAACCCCAACTCTACAAAAAATAGAGAAAAATTATCCAGGCATGGTGGCATGCACCTGTGGTCCCAGCTACTTGGGAGGCTGAGGCAGGAGGATTGTTTGAGCCCAGGAGGTTGAGGCTGCAGTGAGCCAAGATGGCACCTCTGCACTCCAGTCTGGATGACAAAGTGAGATTCTGTCAAAAAAAAAAAAAAGAAAAGAAAAGAAAAGAAAACATGAGACCTTGTCTTAAATAAATAAATAAATAAATAAGGCTCTATCTCTGAAAAAAAAGAGAAAGAAATCAACAGCCCATCTCTTAAAACAGCAGCAACAAAATGGACACAGATCACACTTCTCTGCCATATAAAACCCTTTAGTGGCTCCCACTTGCCCCGGAAAGAGAGGCCAGAGTCCCTGAGAGGCCCTTGCCCCCTGGGCTTCCACAGGAGGGACCTTCCCTGCTCCTCCCCACCACAGGGCCTTTGCCTCTGCTGTGCTGTCTGCCTGGAAGCCCCTTGATCACCAGCCGGGTCAGCCCAGCCAATCTCTTTTCTTCTTTCAATACCAATGCAGGCAGTGCTTCTTTAAGGATTTGTTCCTCTGGTCTCATAGCACCTTCCACTCCTCCCTTGCTGCTCATACCACTGTTTTAATTAAGTGGTTTATGATGTAATTATTGTTTGTGCCTTCATGTCTGAACACAAGGAGATCAACTATTTTCCCAATGAAAAGATGAGAACTTTCTTGGTGAGGGTCTTGTTTGTATAAAGAAACTCATAAGGATGAAGTCAAAATAGTCCAATGCTTCTTTATAATAGTTATTAGCTATGTTGCAATGCATACTTGAAATCACTTTTTTCGAGCTAGGGCTTCATTCTGTCACCCAGGCTAGAGTGCAGTGGTGCAATGGTAGCTGACTGCAGCCTTGAACGCCTGGGCTCAAGTGAACCTCCTGTCTTGGCCTCCCAAAGCCCTGGGATTACAGGCATGAGCCACCGTGCCCTGCCCTGAAATCACTTTTTTTAAAAAAAATTTTATTTCTATAGATTATTGGGGAGCAGGTGGTGTTTGGTTACATGAGTAAGTTGTTTAGTGGTGATTTGTGAGATTTTGGTGCACCCGTGTCCAGAGCAGTGTACACTGCACACAATTTGTAGTCTTTTATCCCTCACCCCCTTCCCATCCTTTTCCCCTGAGTCCCCAAAGTCCATTGTATCATTCTTATGCCTTTGCATCCTCATAGCTTAGTTTCCACTTATGAGTGAGAACATAGGATGTTTGGTTTTCTGTTCCTGAGTTACTTCACTTAGAGTAATAGTCTCCAATCTCATCCAGGTCGCTGTGAATGCCATTAATTCATTCCTTTTTATGGCTGTGTAGTATTCCATCATATATGTATACTACAGTTTCTTTATCTACTCATGGATTGATGGGCATTTAGGCTGGTTCCACATTTTTGCAATTGCGAATTGCGCTGCTATAAACATGTGCGTGCAAGTATCTTTTTCGTATAATGACTTCTTTTCCTCTGAGTAGATACCCAGTGGTAGGATTGCTGGATCAAATATCTGGAATCTACAATGAACTCAAACAAATTAGCAAGAAAAAAAAACAATTCAATCAAAAAGTGGGCTAATGACATGAATAGACAATTCTCAAAAGAAGATGTACAGATGGCCAGCAAAACACATGAAAAAATGCTCAACCTCACTAATGATCAGGGAAATGCAGATCAAAACCACAACGCAATACCACCTTACTCCTGCAAGAATGGCCATAGTCTAAAAATAAAAAAAAAATAGATCTCTGCGTGGATGTGGTGATCAGGGAGCACTTCTGCAGTGCTGGTGGGAATGTAAACTAGTACAATCACTATGGAAAACAGTGTGGAGATTCCTTAAAGAACTAAAAGTAGAACTACCATTTGAAATCACTTTTTATGCAAGGAAGTACACTCACTGGGAATGCTTTTTTATTCTCCCATGCCAGGAATAAATTGCACTAAAATTTTCACACAGTGCCCCCTCCACTTTCACTCCCTTGGCTCTCGGGGGAGCTGTTTTCTCAGGCTCCTGCCTTCAGTGGTATGGATTCATTCGAATCCCTAAAGATACTTTGGCTCAAGCCTGTAATCCGAGCACTTTGGGAGGCTGAGGCGGGCAAATCGCCTGAGGCCAGGAGTTCAAGATCAGCCTGGCTAACACGGTGAAACCCTGTCTCTACTGAAAATACAAAAATTAGCTGGGCGTGGTGGTGTGCACCTGTAATCCCGGCTACTTGGGAGGCTAAGGCAGGAGAATCACTTGAACCCGGGAGACAGAGGTTGCAGTGAGCTGAGATCGCACCACTGCACTCCAGCCTACAGAAATGTATCCAAAGCTGTGAGCTCCATTTGGGATCCATATTCTCCATAAAATAACCACTTGATTTATTTTCCTATGTGACCCTTAAAAGACTGCTTTCCTGTGACACCCAGCAGCTGCAGTTTTGAGACCACACCTCCTCCCCAGGAATAAGTATTTTTGTTCTGTTTATTTTCTTTCCCCATTTTTTTTTTTTTTTTTTTTTTTTTACCTATTCCATCAGGTGACCTCTATAAGCATCCAACATTAGCACTGACGGGGTCTTCCTTTAAGTTCAGGCTGAATGGAATTGGGAGCAGAGCCCTGCGGCAGGACAGAGACTTTGCACACAGCAGCACCCCGTCTTCTAAAGGACAATTTAGGGAAACCTCTTGCCTAATATTCTGGCACTAAGGATCATTCTGTCACATCCCCGCTCTGGACTACAAGCCTGCAAGCCCCACGCAGGGCAGGGCTCCTCATTCCTGTGCACCGTGGAAGCCCTGTGCCTGCCCAGGGCCTGGCACTTGTACGTACTTGAAAACCTCGTGTGGAGTAAAGAGAGGAGTGATGTGCAAAGGCCTTGAAGTGGGGAAGGGTAGTTGAGGTGGCTCTGGACTCAGCGTGGTGACAAACAGAGTCGGGAAGGGATGGTCCTTCATGAGGCAGAACGAGGAGGCACTGTCACACATGCACACACACACACACAGAGACATGCACGCAGATACACACAGACACACAGACACAGACACACAGACACACAGACATATAGACGCACAGACACACAGACATATAGACGCATAGACACACAGACACACACAGACACACACACGGACACATATATAGACACACAGACATGCACAGACACACATATAGACACACAGACACACACATATAGACACACAAACAGACACACACAGACACAGACACACATAGACACATACAGACACGCACAGACACACAGAGACACACATAGACACACACAGACACACATATAGACACACAGACACACAGGCACACAGACACACACACAGACGCACAGACACACAGACACACAGGCACACACACAAACAGACACACAGACACACACAGACACAAATACAGACACACACAGAGAGACACACAGACACACAGAGACACAGACACACAGATACAAACAGACACCCACAGACACAGACACACACACAGACACACATATAGACACAGACACACACACACAGGCACACACACAAACACAGACACATAGACACACAGACACACACAGAGACACACACATGGATACACATAGACACACAAAGATACACACAGACATGCACAGAGACAGACACACACAGACACACACACAGACACACACAGACACACAGGCACACACACAAACACAGACACACAGACACGCAGACACACACAGGCACACACGCAAACACAGACACACAGACACACACAGACACACACACAGACACACAGACACACACATAGACACACACAGACACACACATAGACACACACACAGACACACACACACACACACAGACACACACAGAGACACATACATGGATACACGTAGACACACAAAGATACACACAGACATGCACAGAGACAGACACACACAGACACACACACAGACACACAGACACACAGGCACACACACAAACACAGACACACAGACACACACAGGCAGATAGACACACAGACACACAAAGGCACACATGCAAACACAGACACACAGACACACACACAGACACACACAGACACACAGGCACACACACAAACACAGACACACAGACACACACACAGACACACAGACACACACACAGACACACACAGACACACACAGACACATAGGCACACACACAAACACAGACACACAGACACACAGAGACACAGACACACAGATACAGACATATACCCACACACACACAGACACAGACACACACACAGACACACATATAGACACACAGACACACACAGACACACAGACACACACAGACACATAGACACACACACAGACACACACACACAAACACAGACACATAGACACACACACAGACACACACACAGGGATATACATAGACACACAAAGATACACACAGACATGCACAGAGACACACACACACATAGACAGACACACACAGACACACACAGACACACAGGCACACACACAAATACAGACAGACACACACACAGATAGACACACACAGACACACAGACACACACAGACACACAGGCACACACACAAATACAGACAGACACACACACAGATAGACACACAGACACACACAGGCACACACGCAAACATAGACAGACACACACAGACACACAGATAGAAACACAGACACATACAGACCCACGGGCACACACACAAACACAGATACACATACACACACATAGACACAGACACACACAGACACAGGCACACACAAAAACACACACAGACACACATATAGACACACACACAGACACAGACACACAGACACACAGATACAAACAGGCACACACCCACACATACAGACACAGACAGACACACACACAGACACACAAAGATACAGACATGCACAGAGACACAGACACACACACATAGACAAACACACACACAAAGACACATACACACACACATAGACAAACACACACACATAGACACATACACACACATGAGATTTCCAGAGGAAAAGTGATCCCAGGCCAAACAGAAGCCTCCGGAAGCTGGAGCAGGGATTCTGAGACTTGTACCCCTGCCTGTGGCCACAGCCCTTGCTGAGCTTGCCCAGTGATGACCGTGGACCAGGATCTCTTCTGAGAAGCCCCTCATGGCGAGACGTTGTTGTGAGCGTGCTAATGTCTTCCACTTAAGCAGCAGCCACCGAGGTGTGCGGCTTCCTGGTGCCTAATGGGCCGGGGTGTCGCCGAGCACTATTAATCCCGCTGGCCATTAATTCTGGGAAATGCTTAGGGTCATTACAGGCTGTGTGGCTTCCAATGAGCAGTAACTCTGCAAGGTGAGCGCCCAGGCCACCGGCCCCGGGAATGGCCCCCTGCAGGGAGGCCTGGTAACCGGGGCAGGAGGGGGTGCCTGGCCTTTGCACGTGTGTGTGTGTGTGTGTGTGTGTGTGTGTGGTGGGGGGAAGGGGGGAGCAGGCAGGCACCCAACATCAGGGGACCACATCAAAATGGGGAGACAAAGATGTGCAGCAAGGGCTGTTCTCTGCAAGGACCCAGGGAGTCATCCCCTAAGTGCTGCCTTGAAGCAGCACGTGGCTGGGATGTGGGGGTGCTGGGGCAAAACTGGAAGGAATGATTTTTGCTGCTGCGAGTGGAGGGCCGGGGACAGGGAGAACTATTGGAGAAGGGTTCTAGGTAGCCTTGGTGTGATCTTCAAAGTGTTAGGTAGAGAGTGCTCAGTTTCCCACTCTGGTGAAGGACAAGGAGGCAGAGAAGGGCTGCAGTAGTGCCAGGGAGAGCCGCAGGCTCGGGCTATGGCTCAGGACAGGCAGCAGTTCTGCCAGCAGCAGAGGGTCTTGTGCTTTTGCAGGGCAGCCACTGCATCTCACTCTGTTCCTGCTGTCCCGCTGGCCTGGCCACTGGCTCTCAACCTGGATGGCCTCTGCTGCCCCGTGGCCTCTGCTGCCCCGTGGCCTCTGCTGTCCCATGGCCTCGGCTGCCCCATGGCCTCTGCTGTTCCATGGCTTCTGCTCTTCAGTGGCCTCTGCTGTCCCGTGGCCTCTGCTGCTCTGTAGCCATTGCTGTCCCGTGGCCTCTGCTGCCCCATGGCCTCTGCTGTCCCATGGCCTCTGCTGTTCTGTGACCTCTGCTGCTCTGGGGCCTCCACTGTTTGGTGGCCTCTGCTGGCCTGAGGATTCTGCTACCTGGTGGCCTCTCCTTACTGTGTTTTCTTTTTATAATATGAGATCTGGAATCAGGCCTCCCGGGTTCAAGCCTTGGCGCTCCTGTTTCCTAGCTGGGTGGCCCCGGGCAACCAACTGACCTCCTCTGAGCTTCAGTTACGTTTCCCATAAAATGAGAAAAACAACAGAGCCTTATAAGGATTAAAGATGACAACAAGTAGATCATTTGGGACCAGCCTCGAACACAGCAAAAGCTCTGTAAATGCTTCCTCCTTCTCCTCCTCCACTTTTCCTCTCTCTTCTGATTTTATTGTTTCTGTTATTCTCTCTGTGTGTCTTCTGGCCTCGATCCCTGACTGTGAGGCTCATGGGCGTCCTGTCACTGCCTCCGCAGAGGTGCTGGGCTGGGCCATTATGCACTTTCCAGAAATGAACGTCCCTGTTGACCAGAGTGGCCTGTCCTCGGGCCATCGCTGGCCACTTGCGGCAAGTTCTCTTTGGAAGAAAAGCCAACCTCTAGTTTGGTGAAAGTGTCAGCGTTTTGGGGTGCAGAGCATGTGACCCTAACGTAAGCCAGCACCCCTGGTCCCTGCCTTGGGGGCACTGTGGTCCTGGTGCAAACCAGAGCACAAGTCCAGTTCTGTCCCCTCCAGGGTCCCTCCCTATTCACTGCCTCAGTGACCACCACGTGGGCAGAGCTTGCAGTTTAGCCAGCACTGTCCCAGTTCGCCTCAAGTCTGAGAGGTCGGCCTGGCCAAAATTCAAATCCCCACTTTCCAGATGCAGAACGGACTGCCAGAGCTGGATTTTCAATGCAGGGCTGCCAAGACTGGGGCCAGCTCCCATCCCACTGTATCACATTGTGTTGGTGCGTTTGTGACCCCGTGAAAGGCAGAACTGGCTGCTGTCGTGTGGGCGGATGGAGATTTGGGACAAGGACACAGACACAGTCGGCAGAGAGTTTGACCCCAGATGGAGGAATCGGGTTTGGCTAAGTTTCTCTGGAATCCTTCAATGAATCTGGCTTGCTGCTATCTTTAATTTCGAAGACGCTGCTGAGGCCTGGCCCCACCAGGATGCGGTGCTCGGGGACAGCAGCCCCCAGGGCCCTGAGGCAGCTTTTCCTCTACCTGGACCCAGTTTCTTTCTGGGCTCAGTGGTGCATCTCAGCCAGGACTCTGTGCTCAGGCTGACTTTCCCGAAGCCCAGAGAGCAGGGAGCGGTGGCCCCCACCATGAGTGGGCTGGCAGTGGGTGTCACATGGGGGTGGAGGAGAGGGAAGTCTGGGAAATAATGCCCAGCCCCACCCACTGAAGGACCGGGATGCAGAGAAATGTCACTGCTGCTGCACAAAAGTGCGGCATTATCAGCCCCTTGCAAGGGCAAGTGGATTAAAATGCCATTAACACAGCAAATTAAGCTTACAGTGAAGTAAACAGAAATTAAATCAATAACCAGCACAGGGGACAGTTGACTTTTTCCAAATGGTCCCCCGGGGATTGGGGCTAGTGGGTGCATAGGGTAGGGGGCAGGGTCTGGCTGGAGAGGGAAGGGGGTAAGTGACATGCTTAGAGATTGAAGGTCTGGGCACTGCCAATCGGTACTTGGAGGGTTCCGGCTGAGACCTGTCCCTCCAGTGGGGAGCAGCTTCGCTTCCTCTTTCCACCCAGGTGGCTCCCCCTGTTTCACCGGCTGTCCATACTTCTGAAAGATGTCACCTGCTTGGCATCCCCCCACTCTTCCTTTGTCAATCACACTTAGATTCTTCTTTGGGGACACTCCGTGCCCCCAAAATCTCTTAGTCTGTCCTGTTCAGTTAGACCCACTCTTTGGCTGCAGGCTGTCCCTTGCCCAGGCTTATAGCACAAGAGAATTGTGTCCCTATGGTCACAGCATTTGATTTGGGGATGTTCAGCTGATCCACATCTGTGCCAAGAGGCAACCCAAGGACTTTGACTGGAGCCTTCTAAAATGACCTGAGGGGCTGCTAAGCTGATGAGACCTGGCATCCTATTGCACCAGGAGAGCTTGGGCTGGGAGTGGGCTGAGAGGTAAGGAGGTAGAGGCTGGATTTGAATGCCTGGATACAGCTGTGCCTGAAGCTATGCTGGATTTACCCCTGCATTCTATTTTTTTTTTTTTTGAGATAAGGTCTTGCTCTTTTACCCAGGCTAGAAAGCAGTGGCACAATCATAGCTTACTGTAGCCTCAAACTCCCTGGTCCAAGCAATTCTCCCACCTCAGCTTCCCAAAGTGCTGGGATTACAGGAGCGAGCCACCGCGCCCGATCTCTCTCTGCATTCTTCAGGAATCTGAACCTCTCTGTCTCCCATACTTTTATTCTTAAGACCACATTTAAATCAGAATGTGGTCATTTGCAACTGAAAGAGTCTAGCTTGAAAAATAATTTTATTTCTTTTTTTAAAAAAAGAAAATTAATTTATCAAACACCTCTTAGGGACCATTGAGCATGGTGGTGTCCCTTGGTCTCCCTTGCCTGTCTTTTGCAGTCTGGATGCCGTTTCCTCATCTACCCTATGGGGTTATTGTGTTATGCCCTACCAGCCTGTGTGGTTGTCCCTCCTCAGGCCACCCATCCATGCATCCATCTATCCATTGACCCATCCACCAATTCATCCATCCATCCACCCATCCATCCATCTACCCATCCACCTATCCATCACCCACTCATCCATCTATCCATTTATCTATCATCCATCCATCTATCCATCAGTTCATCCATCCAGCCACCCATTCATCCATCTACCCATCCAGCTACCTGCACACCCGCCCATCCATCCATCCATCCATCATCCATCCATCTACCCATCCATCCATCATCTACCCATCCATCCCTTAATCCATCCATCCATCCATCCATCATTCATCCATCCATTAATCCATCCATTCATTTATCCATCTACCTATTCCTCCACCCACCCATCCACCCATCCATTCATCCATCCACCCATTCATCCATCCATCCATCCATCCATCCACTCGTCCATCCATCCACTCATCCATCCATCCATCCACGCATCCATCCATCCCCCATCAATCCATTCATCCATCCATCTATCCATCCCCCATCTATTTCTCCATCCATTCATTCATCCGTCCATCTAACGGAGTCCTGCTCTGGGGCAGGTGGGCTCTATGCTGGGCTATCTCAGCCCACTACCTTTCAAGCCTCTGATTAATACATCTTAGGCAAAAGAAGAATCTTTAATGGGGGACACACGGATGGATTCTTATTCCTTTTCCTCTCGGGTCTTTTATTCACCTGCCTTACCACAGAGCTCCTGGAGAAGAGGGAAGACCCAGGACTGAGAACGGGATGACTTCTTCTCCTGGCAGCTCCTACCGAGCTCCAAGCCACCTCTATCTGGAAGCCTTTCGTGACTGTCCTCACATCTGGGAAGGCACCTGCCCTCTGTGCGTCTGGGGCCCCAGGGTCTTCCTTTGTATAGCACCATCAGGCTGCTCTGTGACCGACACTTCCCGATTCTGTTCCCTCTCTGTTTTGTGAGCTCCTTGGAGGTAGGGATCGAAGCTTTTCCCTCCCTCTGGCTCCAGCACGGAGCTCAGGGTGTTGTGCAGAGCAGGCCTCAATATGGGCCTGCTGAGTAAATGAATGAATGACGCCCAGTCGCAGATGCTTTCCTTGAGGCTCTGATTATAGGTTCTGACCTGTGCTTGGGGCACTTTTTAGGGGCCATGGCCTCCCTGTGGGGACCTCTGCCCCACCATCCCCACTTTTTCCACCTACCCCCCCTTGTTTCCTCTTTTCTAAAGAGACTCCTTGGCCCCGCCTTGTCCAGGGCAAGTTCCCACGGCTTCAGGCAGTGGGGTGGGCTGCCTTGAGGAACCGTGTTTCCGGGATTGGGTGGTGGTCAGAGTGGAGGGTGCAGGGGACTCCCCAGACCAAAGTGGCATGATCAGGACACGCTTTTCACTTTGCTTGGTTATTGGTTTTCCAGAGATGCTTCTAGGAACACTTCACACAGGTGGAGGGAGGCCCATTACAAGGATGATTGTTACTGTTCTTACTTTTTGGGTGAATGGTGGGGGTGAAGCATTCAACTGCCTTGCACCTCACAGGCAAGGGGTTCACTTGTTAAAAGACCCTTCTATTCCCCTAGCTTAGCTCTGACTGTCTGGTCTGTGGCCACCAGCGTCTCTGGAGGCCTGACACCCCCAGTCTGGACACCTCGCAGTGGAGGGGAGACCAGAGGCCGCCCCCACCCCACCTGCCCCACGGATGCGATCCCTGGCCAGGTCAGGGAGGGAAAAAGAAAACGGGTCCAACTCTGAAGAGTTCTGCATTCCTCTGTTGATTTTTCCCCTTTCCCTCCCTCAGGTTCCAAATCCAATTCTAGCTCCTGGCCAACTGGTAGAATTAAGGGATTAAGAGCTACCCAGGTCTTATCCCGATATGAAAAGATTTCACCGAGAGGCTCATAGTTCAGCATCCAAAGCCGAGGAAATCGCTCCCCACCTGCCCTGGTATTGTTTTGCAAGCCTTGCTGGAACCACCTTTTGAGCTCCTGGCTGAGGCATCGCTGTTTCACTTATCTCTTAAGACCTCACTCATAATTGCTCAATGTCCGACAAGCAGAGAGAACCCTGGGCATTATCTGTTAAGGGCCCTCTAATCCAGTTCATAAGGACAGAGTGTAATCAGGACACCTCAGAATCTTTCTAAAGTCAATGCAGAATGTCACATGAGCCCTGAGCTGCTTCCTGGCGAACCCCGGGGACCAACACAGATGCCAGCCCTCTCCACCTCACCGCAGGAGGTCACACGGGGCTTGAGGGCTTGTGTGGGGCCGGAATGAGTGTGGGTTGGCCAGAGAGACCAGACCAACTTATGGGGGAAAAAGACTTTGTATTAAAAAGCAGAAGGGAATTTTTAGCATGTGCCAGAGTTGGTATGTAACTGCATATGTGTGTGTGTGCATGTGTGTGTACATAGGTGTGCGTGCATGGACTTTCTGGACAAAATTAAAATGAGTGAGCCCTCTCCAGTCTCCCATGATTCCAGTGGGTCAGCTTAGGCAGCAAAGGGCCCCCGTAGCCGGGGGTACAGGGCTGTGCAGCTGGTGGCCCCCGACAGGCAAGGTGGCAGAGGTGTGGATGAGTCAGAGGCTGAGTTTCTGCAGGCCCACGGGAAGCTCGCTGACAAATGCTGTTAATCTTCGGCAGGGCGGGGGCACCGCCAGCACGGAGCTCCATATGGGCACACCTAGATCTATCAGTCGACTGTCGACTGCCGCCCTTCATGGGACACGGGCGCGTCCCTCTGACTGATGGAGTCTTTCTGGAGGCTCATGGAGACTCTGGGCAGGTGCAAGCTCAGATGCCAGAATCCCCTGGCACCTCTCATCGGTTCATCCACCTACAGCTGACAAATGGAGCTCCCTTCCCCACTGCACGACAGGGAAGGATGGCTTTAAAACAGCCTGCAGGACTAAGCTTGGTGTCTTCTTCCTGTCTAGGGCCTCACCTGGCCAGATCACACTCTTACCACTTCTCTGATGTGAGCCAGCCACAGTGTGGTGGCTGCAACCCTCTTCTGCCCTCCGGACATGTGGCTCCACCCCACCCATCTCTCTGGACGCCTGAGCTCCTGAGTCTGGGCTCTGACAGCCACTTTCCACCCGCCGATGGCTCCCCTCTGTGGCTGCGTGCTCAGAGTGTGCCGAGGCAGGCTGGGATTCCTGCACAGAAAATAAGAAAGGGCTGGTGTGTTGGGGAGGGATAGCATTAGGAGATACACCTAATGTTAAATGACGAGTTAATGGGTGCAGCACACCAATATGGCACACGGATACATATGTAACAAACTTGCACATTGTGCACATGTACCCTAAAACTTAAAGTACAATAAATAAAAAGAAAGGGCTGGTGTGTGTTGACGTCTTGGTTTGGGTCCCCCAGAAGCTGACCTCAAGACAAGGATCCCGTGAGACTCATTGATTTGGGAGGCAACCACAGTGAGTGTGGTGGAGACGGGAAGTGAGAAGACAGGAGAAAGCCACCAAGCATGGCACAGGATCCACAGCCACCAGCATGCACCGAGCTCCCCTCAGCGGGGGTGTGGGGAGGCGCCATTGCACCTGCCACGGGGTGTTCCCCAGGAAGGGGAGAAAGCTGGCAGGAATGCTGCCAGTTCCTGGGTGAGGGTTACCCCCAAGATATTAGTTACCTGGCCCTTCTGGCTTTGAAGGCCAGGAATTTCCAAGATCCTGGAGAAGTTCTCAGGGACAGAGGCATAGAACTTCTGCCTCCGGCCTTGGGAAACTGCAGGTACATGCCGGCTGCTGAGGTCTGAGAGATGTGGGCAGGGAAGAGCCAGCGTTGGCTCCAACGGCTTTCCTAGGTCATATTTCCTGGGCAGGTTGGTTGGGGAGATGGGACAATGTGTATATGAGTGGCACCAAGGCTGGATTCTGCTGGCCAGCTTTCAGCTCTTCCTGTGCAAATTTCTGGAGGCCTGGCCCTCTTGCTGCCCGGCTAGGACCCTCTTTCCAAGGCAAACACAGTCCCCACCCTCTGATCTAAATGACTGACCATCAGCCAAGGGCAGTTGCAGTTTTGGTGCAAGCCAAGACAGGCACTGAGGTGTGACCTTGAGCCAGTGACATCCACCTCGGAGCCTTGCTCTCTCCACCTGAAAAATGGGCACCTTGCAGATAAGCAAGGGGTAGGCCAGAATAATCCACAGTATTGGAGATGAATTCGGGACATTGGTGTGCACTTCTTCTTAGTCTAATATAGATACAGATGGATGCACGTAAAGGTATTTTAGACATGCCTATATACAGGGGTTAGTGTACACACATCCGCTTCCTGGCTCTGTCTGCCGAGAGGGCCTAGAAACAAAGACACCCCAGTAATAACACCTACCACCCGGGCCTTGGTTTCTAATACCATCCTCAAAACCAGGAGCCAGAATTCCTTGAAGAAACAGCCGATTCTAGGATTGGGACAGGAAATGTCAGATGAGCCTGAAGCATATTGCGGTGCCAAAAAGTAGAGTGTGCGCACGCACACACACACACACATATACACAAATACACATATACACATACATAAGCATACACATACACACACAGACACACACACATACACATATACACAAATACACATAGACACACAGACACAAACATACACACACATACCCATACACACACATACAAACAAACATGCAACGGTGGGGCTTGTCAAAGAGACGTAGGGATCAATGTAAGAGCCCCCAGTGGCCAAAATCAGAACAATTCGAGCAAGAAAAATGTAGTATTGCATTACAACCCAAAGCACAGGCCGGGTGCGGTGGCTCACGCCTGTAATCCCAGCACTTTGGGAGGCCGAGGTGGGCAGATCACCTGAGGTCAGGAGTTTGAGACCAGCCTGGCTAACATGGTAAAACCCTGTCTCTACTAAAAATACAAAAAATTAGCCAGGTGTGATGGTGGGCACCTGTAATCCCAGCTACTTAGGAGGTTGAGGCAGGAGAATCGCTTGAATCCGGGAGGCGGAGGTTGCAGTGAGCAGAGATCGCACCATTGCACTCCAGCCTGGGCAACAAGAGCAAAACTCTGTCTCAAAAAAAAGTACAAAATATACATCCATGAATCCATACTGATATAGGTAAGTAGTTGAATAAATAAATAGGTGGGCGAGAATAGACACATCCTGTGCAGAAGAATTCCACGTAATTGACGTAGATGCCCCTCCCTTGAGGAGGCGGGTGATCATCCCAGCTCTTAAGTGTGGGCTGCACCCAGTGACCCCCTTTCCAGTGGTACGCTATGGAAATAGGGTTGAGAAAGAGGAACTTGACCCTGGAGAAACCTGAGCTCAGCCAGGCGAGGAAGGTCAGGGGCGAGTTCTCCTGAGAGTGGGATGTGGGGAGGACGGTCCTTATCCCCTGTGGCCTTTATCCCAAGAACCCATTGGCTCAGTCTAACCGTGAGAAAAACAGCAGACAGCCCCAACTTGAGGGACATTTTACAAAATATCTGACCCATGTTCCTCAGATCTGTCAAGGGCACTAAAAACAAGGCAAGTAGGAGAAAGAGTTGCAGTTTAGAAGATGCTAAGGAGACATGAGTTCTAAAAGCCACGGGGTGTCCCGGATGGGGTCATGGAACAGAAACAGGACACCAGGTACAAACCAGGGAAATCCGAATAAAGTGTGGACTTCAGTTAATAATGATGTAAGGAACACTGGCGCCTGATTTGTGGCAGATGTACCAGAGCAATGTAAAATCTTAACAACATGGGAACTCTACTATCTTCACAACTTTTCTGTAAATCTAAAACTATTCTAAAATTAAAACTTTGTTTTGGCCGGGTGCTGTGGCTCATACCTGTAATCCCAGCAATTTGGGAGGCTAAGCAGACAGATCACTTGAGGTCAGGAGTTAGAGGTCAGCTTGGGTAACATAGTGAGATGCCATCTCTACAAAAAATTTAAATATTAGCCAAGCATAATGGCACACACCTGTAGTTCCAGCTACTCAAGAGGCTGAGGTGGGAGGATCGCTTGAGCCCAGAAAGTTGAGGCTGCAGTGAGCCATGATTGCACCACTGCACTCCATCTTGAGCAACAGAATGAGACTCTGTCTCTAAAAAAAGGTTTATCTTAAAAGTGGGGAACCTCTCCTGGAAGGCAGCTCAGCCATTATGAAAGGACTCTGACCTGGCATCAGGGGACTTGTACTCTTGTCACTATGTGACTCTTCCCCGCTGGGCCTCAATGTCTTCATCTGCCAAATGGCAGGATTGAATTTCCACGTCTGACCTTGGCCGTCTGTGATTTCCTTCACACCTGGCTTGAGTAGCTGGAGAAACCTTTTAAAGAAGAGGGGCGCAGCTGAAGGCATCTTTTGCAGGGCGGGTGGCTGAGGAGCATCATGGCTGGACCTGAGGCCATCTGCCTTGGTGCCTGCATGACTGGCCCTTCTCCTTCACAGACCATGGCCCCAGGCTCCCTTGCTCTCATTTCCCAGCCCGTTACTGGGGCAGGAGAGTAGCAAGCGGGGGAGTTTTGATGAGGCGAGGAAGCAGTGATGTGTTTTAATGCACTGTTTCCTGGGGACCTAGAATGAAAATTTTAACAACTCAGAAGCTGTGCACTGAAGGCGCCTCTGCTGCAGGTTCTCAGAAGGGTATTCCAACTAAATTGCAGAAATATAAATATGCATCTTCCTCGCTTTTGATGAGCTATCACTGCGCAGAGCCCGAATCCCCAAGTGGCAAGGTGTTTTTCCACTCAATGGGAGAACAGCCATCTTCGGTTGGCCTGGCTGTAGTGCTCCTCAGCTATGTTTGCACTTCGTGGCCGTAAGGCCATGTGCTTCCCAGGACCTGCCGAGAGCTGACCTGCTGTACCAAGTTGGGAGACAGCCCAGGAAAGAGAAAAGGCAAAAAATTATTTTAAAAACAATACACAGAGGCTGAGGGCAGAGGCTCCTGCCTGTAATCCCGGTGCTTTGGGAGGCCCAGGCAGGAGGCTCAGTTGAGGCCAAGAGTTCAAGACCAGCCTGGGCAACATAGTGAAACCCTATCTCTACAAAAAACTTAAAAACTTAGCCAGGCGTGGTGGTGCATGCCTGTGGTCCCAGCTATTCAGGAGGCTGAGGTGGGAGGATTGCTTGAGCCCAGTAGTTCAAGGCTGCAGTGAGCTGTATACAGTAAGCTTCAGTGCCACTGTATTCCAGCCTGGGGGACAGAGAGAGACCCTGTCTCAAATTTTTTTGTTTTTTGTGTTTTTTGTTTTTAGACTGAGTCTCACTCTGTCTCCCAGGCTGGAGTGCAGTGGCACGATCTCGGCTCACTGCAACCTACGCTTTCCAGGTTCAAGTGATTCTCCTGCCTCTGCCTCCAAGTAGTTGGGACTATGGGCAAATGCTACCATGCCCAGCTAATTTTTGTATTTTTTTTTTAGTAGAGACGGGGTTTCCCTATGTTGGCCAGGCTGGTCTTGAACTCCTGACCTCAGGTGACCCACCCACCTTAGCCTCCCAAAGTGCTGGGATTACAGGGTTGAGCCACCACACCTGGCCTCAAAAGTCTTTTTTTTTTTATAAGTAAAAAATAAAGATAAAAAATGAAAAACAATGCATGAAGATGCTGGGCAGAAAAATAGGGTTTTACAGGATAAGTCATTACAGTGCTATCCATCCACAGGGCCTACACACACCAGCTAACTCTTATGCTTGGGCAAATCCTTCCAGAGAATGCAGGGGGGAAAACTGGTTCCATAAAACCTTCAGCATCAGAGCCAGGCACAATGTGGAGGAGACCCAATCCGGGGCTCTATGGGATGCATACCTTTCCCTCTCCAAAGGCTGTGAAGTCCAGGCCCTGTGCCCCTAAGTGGGTCGGGCCCAGGATCTCTGGAGTCTGGACATTCCACCCACCGTCCCCTCATGGAGTTGCATTTCTCTGGCCTTGGGCCTGAGCCTGGTTTCACAGCCTTCTTCAGATACCTGCAGAGACACTTCCAAGACAGCACCATGGTGGTGTTTAATGAATGGCAAACACTCTCTCACAAACAGGAAGAAAAAAAAAAAAACCTCCACAAATCCCCAAACCTGTTAGCTGGAAAATATTCCAAGATCAACACATTTTAATTCACTAATTAATACAGCTAAAAGGCATTTTTCATATTAGACTTATTAAAATCACTTGTATTTAAGTGTTTTTGAACTCATATTTTCCGATGCTGTGCATTTTCCTAAAGTGTTCTAGTCATGTTATGCAAATGCCTATTTAAATTACCAGGGGTATTTGTTGTCTATTTCTACTCTGTAAAACATAATTTTAATACAAGTTATTTGTGAAATGCACATTGGAAAAAAGAAAATAAGATTTGAGATGGCATTTCTATGATAATTTTATTGCAAATGTTGACCATGTTTTTGTATTTGTCTGCAAGAGGTAACGCAAAATATACATAAGACATATTTCCGGGATTTATTGTTGTATGTGACTAAATTAGTAAAGCAAAATTTGCTTCATTTTTTGAACCCGAGGCAGGGCAGTCCATCACCTTGTGAAGCATGTTTTAGAGGAACAGTCACGGCCACGCAGCAGGCTGAACCCTTGCCATCCCGGAAAGAAAATTTGCTCTCGCTCTCCACTGAAACACGATTTTCTGATACCTGTGTGCTGCCAGGCATGATGTTTGAGGCATAAACCCAGACCTTTGCCGAGGACAGGGAGACTCGGCTTGAGCAAGACAGGAGTGCTGAATAGAGGACATAACTGGGGTTCTCTGGAGTGATAAAGTGGCAATGTGGTGGCCAGACTTCAGGGCACAGGGAATCCTGGGAGGGGCTTCTCGAAGGGTCTTTGTATACTTATCAGAAATATGTAGCCTTCCTATTAGCAGCATTTTTGATACACTTGTGATACAGCATAATAAGATGGCTAGAGGCAAAAGATGAAATTGAGAGAGGGAACCCTGGCAGAAATGCTATTTCTGAGCTTCCTGGCAGCCAAGGTGAAAAAGGAAACATAATGAGTTTAATGACATTAAGTCATTGTCCAGGTAAAAAAATGCCTACCTCTTGGGAAGAGGGACAGTTTCCCCCTAGTCTTCTAGTCTGAGTGAAATCCAAGAAGGCCCTTCATAAGGGAAAACAAGGACACAGCAAGCTCTGTTCCCAGCAGTGGTGAGCTTACAGAGGCTGCAGAAATGTCCTGAAGGGCTGGGCACAGTGGCTCACGCCTGTAATCCCAGCACTTTGGGAGGCCAAGGCAGGTGGACCACTTGAGGTCAGGAGTTCAAGACCAGTGGAGGCTGCAGTGAGCTGAGATCATGCCACTGTACTCCAGCCTGGGCGATAAAGACTCTGTCTCAAAAAAAAAAAAGAAAAAAAAATCCTGAAGGAAGATAGTTGAATTGAAACCAAAGGTATGGGAAGTCACAGGTTTTGAAGATTTTCCTGTGGTGTTGTTGGGGGGATCTGTGATGGAATGAGACTCCATCTCCAACACCCCAATCCCAGTCCTACAGGGACAGTCACTGCTGACTCTCACCTGTGTCGATAGGACAGACACTGAGATTTTCCGGGGGGAGAGAGGCCACCATTCCCAGTGCGGGCTGGGGGTGGGAGCATTCTAGGGCCTGTGTCCTGGTGGGGACAGCATTCTCTTGAGTGCTTGTTCCTTTTAGGTGCCAGTGGTTGGGGGTTATAAAAAGTGTGGAAACACAAACTCTGCTACCTTTTACCTACCTGTTAGCTGGGGCGGCCCTTCCATCAATATCTGTGGAATGAGAACTTGGTTTGCCCCAGAGAAAGGGGCCTCCCAACATCGCCTGAACATACACAGCAAGCTCTTGTTCGCAACAGATTCAATTCAGTTCCCTTCCCTTCCCTTCCTCCCTCTCCTTCTCCCTCCCTCCCTCCTCCTATCCCTACCCCTTCCTTCTCCCTTTCCTCCCCTTCCCTTTCCTTTCCTTCCCTTCCCTTCCCTTCCTCCCTCTCCTCCTCCCTCCCTCCCTCCCTCCTCTTATCCCCCCTTCTCTCTCCCTTCCCTTCCCTTCCCTTCATCCCTCTCCTCCTCCCTCTCTCCCCCTCATGCCCTACCCCTCCCCTCCCCTCCCCTCCCCTCCCCTCCCCTCCCCTCCCCTCCCTTCCCCTTCCCTTCCCTTCCCTTGACAGGGTCTTACTCTGTCACCCAGGCTGGAGTGCAGTGGTGTAATCATAGCTCACTAAAGCCTCAACCTCCTGGGCTCAAGTGATTCTCCCATGTCAGCCTCCTGAGTAGCTGGGACTACACGTATGTGTCACCATGTTGGCTAATTTTTAAAATTTTTTTGTAAGAGACAGATTCTTCTTATGTTGCCCAGGCTGGTCTCGAGCTCCTGGCCTCAAGCAATCCTCCTGCCTCGGCCTCTCAAAGTGCTGGGATTACAGGCATGAGTCACCATGCCTGGCCTCAGTATAGGTTTCTGGAAGAGAACTGACAATGGAGACTGCCAGTGCAGGTGGGCCAAGCCCCGGGCCAGTCTGGATTTACAGTTGTGTGGCTGTGGGCCAGGCCTTCACTGCTCTGAGTCTGTCCCTCATAAGGTGAGGACGAAAACTACCACGCAGAGACATAAAGATGACAAAACACGTGCAAAGTACCTAGCCCAGTGCCTGCCTGCAGCTGGTGCTGATGGGGCACCCGTGAAGACCACGATGCCCAGATGACAGTGAGGGTGGCCTGTGGGTGCCAGTTAACTTCTAAAGCACTTCATGAGCCAGATGTTGCAATTCTGTGAGGTTAGATATAGCTGTCACCACTCCCATTTCACAGAAGAGGAATTGGCTCAGAGAGGTTCAGTGACTTACCAAGGAATGCACAGCATGTCAAGAGCGAGCCTGGGACGCAGAGCAGGTCTCCCAGGTCTCACCAGGCAGCCCTTTATTCCTCTCCCTTCACTCTAGAAAGCTGGGTGGACCTTTGGACTGGGTTCACCATCTTCAAGAAGGAGGCAGCTTTGGAGGCTGGCATGGGTCCAGGACTGCATGTCCAGCCCTTTGGAAGTGTCAAGTCTGGACAAGAGGTGGGACAAGGCCTCGGAGCCAGGGACTGACCACTGGCTTGGAGGTCATGTTCCATCTTCCCTGTTGCTTTCCCTTCTCCTTGCACCAACAGGGCCGGCTAATTAGGCAAGGCCTGTGGCTCCATATTTAACAAGGAAGGTGGAGGGACCCTGGCTGTGTGTCCCCTCCCGTTTGCGTTCCCCACGCCACCCAAACCTGGTCAATAAGCAATGCCCGCCCCAGGCCCCGGAGCCCGCAGGCTTAGTTTCTTAGAGTCTCGGCTGCTGCACTGGGTTCTGTCACTCAAAAGGGCACTCTGGATGGGCCTATTCAGAGGCCATTGTCTGGCCAGCAAAGCTGAGCATGTAGCTGGAGGGCATTAGCCCCCTTGGTGGCCACCTCGGGAGACCCAAACAAAAGGCCTGGACTGGGAGGTGCAGAGGCCGTGACAGCAATTCTAATTTTTGAGGCCTTTGAAGCATCGGTGGGCCCGGAGAGCCTCTACCCTGTATCGTTCTTATGTGGATCAATAGATGTTTTAAAACAGAGCTCCTGATGCAGGGGCATCCCGGCAGGTTGCCTCGCTGCCCTGAGAGGGGGCTCTGCAGATGACCTCAGGTAGGCATTTGCTGAGCGCCGCCATCCGGGCAAGGTTCACAGCTCTCACGATCTGCTAGGAGAGGGGCTCCCTCCTGGGCCAGGCCTCACTGAGGACCAGCCCACAGGCCTCTGTTCCTTTCCTCCCCTTCTGAGCTGCTGTCCTGGCCTCTGAGCTGGTCTCTCAGTAGCAGGAGGAGCCGACAGAGGCAAGGGCCTGTTTCCCTGCAGGTGCCGTGTGCCTTCAACACGCAGAGGCTCTGAGGGCCAGGTCTGCAGACACCCACGAAGGAGTCAGCCAAGGCCACTGAAGTCCACTCAGAAAAAACTGCTACTCTCCACAGGGTGACTTGGACTTCAGTCTCCAGATGTTTACTGAGCACCTTCTCTGGGCCAGGCTCTGGACTGGGCTCAAGGTCCTGGAGGGACCGAGACAGATGTGGACCTGATCTTGGGGTTTCAGTGGCTGGAGGTGAAGACGAACACTCAGTGTTACAAATGCTAAGTTAATCATCACAGCTTGCAAAGTGCGTCAAAGGGGAGTCAGTCGGCCATGGCTCACGCCTGTAATCCTAGCACTTTGGGAAGCCAAGGTGGGTGGATTGCTTGAGGTCAGGATTTCGAGACCAGCCTGGCCAACGTGGTGAAACCCCATCTCTACTAAAAATACAAAAATTAGCTGGGTGTGGTGGTGCATGCCTGTAATCCAAGCTACTTGGGAGGCTGAGGCAAGAGAGTCTCTTCAACTCAGGAGGCAGAGTTTGCAGTGATTGTGCCACTGCACTCCAGCCTGGGCGACAGAGTGAAACTCCGTCTCAAAAAAAAAAAAAAAAAAAAGGGGTGGGGGAACAGTCTAGTAGAGCCCTCCCCTAGAAATCAAGCCTGAAAGAAGACTGTGGGCACCCATCTGCCCACCTGACAGCTGTTTAGTAAGCGCCTACTGTATGCCAGGCACTGAGTGAGGGGCTCGGTGTGCACAGCAAACCAAGCCTGACAAGATCATCGTTCCGCTGGAGTGTATGGTAGAGGCCAGGGTGCAGAGAGGTATGCCGGGAACAGCAAAGAGATACCCTCATTTAGGGGAATGGTGAACAGGGGGATGAAAGAAATAAAATAGGCAATGTAGTGGGGTGCTGTGGGTGTGGGGAGGGCCTCTTACAGCTGAGGGAGGCAAGAAGGTCTCCTTGCAGAGGTCATATGGGAGCAGCAGCTTGAATGAGGTGAGCAGGGAGCTGGGGAGAGGGAGAGTGCCCCCATGGAGGAAATGGCAAATGCAAAGGCCCTGTGGCAGGGAGGAACCAGGCAGGTTGAAGGAGAACAAGGAGCCCAGAGCGCCTGGAGCATGTGGCAGGGACAGGCTGTGAGGGGAGGTGGAAGAGATGCACACGGGCCATGAGGCTCTGCAAGGCCAGAGGGGGCCATCAGAATTCTGCTTCATGCAATGCAGAGCCATTGAAGGGGTTAAGAGAAGAGTGACATGATTTGGGTTGTGTTAAAAGTAAATCCCAGCTGTCTCGGAGGCTCATGCCTGTAATCCCAGCCCTTTAGGAGGCAGAGGCAGGAGGATCGCTTGAGCTCAGGAGTTCAAGACCAGCTGGGCAACATAGTGAGACCCCATCTCTACAAAAAATGTAAAAATTAGTCAAGCATGGCGACACACTCCTATAGTCCCACCTACTCAGGAGACCGAGGCGGGAGGATCGCTTGAGCCCGGGAGTTAGAGGCTGCAGTGAGCTGTGATTGCACCACTGCACTACAGCCTGGGTGATGGAGCAAGACCCCAGCTCTAACAAAAAAGAATAATAAATAAATAAACAAATCCCTCTGGCTGCTGTGTGCGGAAGGATTTACAGAGCCAGCCCAGCTCAGGGATAATGGTGGCTAAGGCTCGAGTGGACACAGGGCAGGCGGGATTTGAGGTGCACCCGGGAGCTATCACTGCCTGGACTTGCTGTCACAGGTTGTGAGGGAGGAGTAGCAGGAAGAGGGGAGCAGAGGGATCTCTGGGTTTGTGGCTTGAGTAACTCATCCAGAGAGCCCACACTCGGAGCCGTCTGCCATCACCGGTCAAGGTGGAGGGAGCAAGATCTGAGTGGAGGCCATCTGTGCACCCTGTGTGGGGAGGCCCTGTAGTCCTGGGAGCCGGTAGGTGGCTGTTTGCTTGTAGCAGAGCTGGGGAAGGTCTCACGGAGTGGGGAGATCTGAGCTGTCCTTGAAGAATGAGTAGAGGTTGGGCTGTTAGGAAAGATGAAGGGATGGTGGGAAGGCAGGTGAGGGGAAGATGGAAGTGGTGTGGGTTTGGGTGGGTTGTCTGTCTGGCAGGGAGTTTACGGAGCAACATGTGGCTGATAGAAATGGCCCAGGTTTTGTGTCACGGCCTCAAATGCCTGGATAAGGAGGCCAGATTTCGAGTGCAGGTGTGAGTAATTCCGGCAGACCAGAAGGGAGAGCAAAGTGAAAAGTCCAGGTCAAGCTGAGAATTCCCAGGACATGGCTCTGTCTAAGCACTGGGCCTTCCCCTTTCTGGACCCAGTGATGAGAGGCCTACGAGGTGGGCCACTCCCCTTCCATCTGGAGGTGGTGGATTCTAGAGCAGGTGAAGGCTGTGGAGCTATGTCCTTCTTACCCTGGCCTGCGCGTCCTGCACAATCAGGTCCTGTGAGTGCTTCTCCCTCATCTCCAATCCTCTCCCATCCCTCCGCGAGCTCCAGGCACACTGACTTTTTGCTGTTCCGCAAACTCAACGTGCTCCTTTGCACCCCAGGGACTTTTCACGTGTTCCTCCCTCTGCCAGAAAGCTTCCCCTCCACTCCTTCACGTGGCTGATTCCTTCTCATCATCCAGGTCTCTGCTCAAATGCCTCCTCCTCCAAGAAGCCTCCCTGACTTACAGCTCCAAGCCCTTACCCATTCCGTTCTCATTTCATCTTCTTTCTGGCACATATCACAGACTGAGACCGTGTTGCTTGTTTACTTGCGTCATTGTGTATCTACTGCCTCTGCCCCAATCAGAATGGAAGCCTCATAGCCTTGAGAATTTGATCATCTTGGTTACTGCTGTGTCCCCAAGACTGGAAGATTGCCCTGCACAAAGTGAGTACCCATCAGTATTTGCTGAATGAATAAATGTTTTGGGGCCCCACCTTGACAACTGGGTGAACAGACCAAGCCCCCACCCCCAACCCCCAGGAGATCTGGCAGGCCCAGGGCGGTCCCCCAGGACCCCAGACCTCCTGACCCCAGTCCTGCGCTCTGCCGGGAGGTTTGCTGCTCTGCCCTCCCTGGGGGCTTCAGCAGCAGGAAGGCCAGGGGTGTTCTGGGTTTGGTTTTTGTAATTGGTTGGATATGATCATGAAAAGCATCTAACAATTGGACAGCTGGAAATGTTTTTCCTCCCATTTATTACTTAAAACAGCCTTGGAGTTTCTGGTTGTTTTTAAAATCAGATTCTCCTCACTTAAAAAAAGAAATAAAAAAATTAAAAAAATACCCTGAACCCACTCTTACATATTTTTGAAGAGACCCTGCAAGGTCATGACAAGGCCTCTGTTTGGGGGAGTTGGAGTGGGGGGCTTCTCCATGCTCTGAAGAAGGCCTGGGAGCGTCCGGAGCTGGGTCTTGGCCATCCTGCAGTTGTAATATCAGGAGGGGAAGATAAATTAAGATGAGTGCATTGCACAGTTAGACATTAACCATGACAGTGAAAAAGTATTGTGAATGTTAAAACGGCCCAGACTAAAATATACTGAGGTTAAAATACAGGGTAACTTTACAAATCACTAATAATTTCTTTGGCTTTCACTGCAATAACATTGATTTAATTCATTAGATTCCTTTCTAAATCTATATTTCAGTTTTAGAGTTGTCAGTTTCTGTTAATGACAATTTTGCCCCATCTGTTCCAACATGAAAATGAGGCTCCTTGCAGCAGACAAGATAGATCTCTAAGAGTTTAAGAAGGAGAAATCTTAAAGGTATTTCACTCAGATGAGGCCCTATTTGATGATTCACACTCCAAATGAAGCTGCCCACAAAAAACTTTTCCTGGACACCAGTAGAGAGATGACCCCCTCCCCCAGTGACTCCCAAGCCTTCCTGTGCCCGTGGCTACCCCAGTATCAAATGGGCCCCTGTGTCATCTTTGTCTCATATGTGGAGGGGAAATATTCAAAACATTCTCACTTGTTCTTTTTTTTTTTTTTAATGACAGAGTAATAATTCAGGGTGTCAGCATATCAGAATTCCAGTGGCTGTGATTAGAACGACAATGAGTTGCTGTGATCTGGCCATTTGAATCGTCATATTACAGTAAGTCATTTCCGTAAGGCCTGGTGAGCTTCTGTCTGCTGAGGGGGCAAAACTCAGTCTGGGTTTTCAGCTCTGGAAGAAATGTCTCTGATATTCCCCTCCAGTCTGCCAGCCTCTATATCTGTCAGCTACCTGCAGGAGATAGTTTTGTTTCATGTGGCTTCTTTTTTGAGACTGAGTCCCACTCTGTCACGCAGGCTGGAGTGCAGTGGTGTGATCTCGACTCACTGCAACCTCCACCTCCCGGGTTCAAGTGATTCTCCTGCCTCAGCCTCCTGAGTAGCTGGGATTACAGGCACCCATCACCATGCCCGGCTAATTTTTGTATTTTTAGTAGAGACAGGGTTTCACCATGTTGGCCAGGCTGGTCTCGAACTCCTGACCTCAAGTGATCCACCTGCCTCGGCCTCCCAAAGTGCTGGGATGACAAGCATGAGCCACCGCTCCAGGCCAGCAGGAGATTGTTTTGAAAACATGAGTGAAGACTGTGTGCCCAAATCCACTGGCATTGGAGGGGCCAGTGTGGGCTTGGCATAAGCCCCCGTCAGGAACAAATGGGAATTAAAAGCACCTGGATTTTCTGAAGAGCAGGAGAGGCCCTGCCCATCCAGCTGTTCGGGAGGTGCTCTGGAGTCTGCAGCAGGGTCTTGTGTTATTGGGGGAGGACATTCCACTCCTTGTCAGCAGTGAAAAAAATGAACCCACACACAAAAGAAGACACAGCACATAGTTCATGACCCAAGGAAGAGGGGATTTCTTTAAAATTTGAAAACCTTCTAGAAAAATACGCAGGCATTAAAACATACATGGAATTAGGCCGGATCCTCAAACTTAATATTCACCATATGTATTTACATTCAACTCAACGCCAGCAAATTGAGTACTGCATTACAGCTTGGAGAAAGAGGAGATTGCCTCTCACACAGGCTGACATTAAGTTGAGTTACTGTTCTGCGGTAGACTTCTCCAGGAAGTCAAAAGACAGTTGAGAGAATCAGGCTGAAAATCCTCCTGGTACATCTACCTCCTAATTTCAAATACAAATTAGTGAAATTTTAACATTTCAGATGTCATACCTTGAGCAAATTAAAAATCAACAAAAATATTAAGGTTCTATGTTACCTGCTCAAGTGTACAGAATGTATAAAAACTTTAATCAAACACTCGGGTTTGCTCAGTTTTAAATTGTGTTAGTTTAATAGTTTCTTTTCTGCTGTTTATATTAATGACATATTCCCATCTAAATATATTGCCATGCTGAAAAACCATCACAACATTTCCAAGGTTGAATGAATGCAGTTGCCTTCATGGTTTTTTAATAAAAAGATCTCTTTCTATTAAGTTTCCCCTCTTTTTTTTTCTTGTTCTCCAAAGATTGAGGCGCTCTGCAATGTGTACAGTAGCATTGGGACTGAGATAAATACACATTGCCACCACCTCATTTAGTGTGCAAATGCCTGCTCTGCAGCTGTGCAGAGCTGAGGAACCACCATTTCCTCCAATAGCCCAGCTGAGGACGAAGCCGCGGAGGGGCTCGTGGCAACACAAATTGCTTTTTCTAAGCATCGACTGAAGGTCTCATCACTTGGGAAAATGTCTTGATTTGCTCTTCTTAGCAAAGTGGTTGTATGCTATCTTGACTCTGTTGGAGGAACCCCGCCCTGTCTAGATACATCTAGAAGGATGTGCACATAGGCATACATGCAGGGTAGATGTCAGGCCAGGAGAACCTACCAGCAGTCGACTGGAGGATCTCCAAGTCCCATCACAGGCATGGGGTTTAACACCTTCTCCCCAGCACCCACCTGGCTATACTTCCCATGCTGCCCCTCTGATCGGAGTCTGGTCCTCAAGTTTGAAAGGCCCAGGTAATACAGCCTACTGTGCGCCAATCAGTCTCCAGTTTGGCAAAACCAAAGTTAAACTTTCCAGTTTTACAAAATTGAGCAATTCTTAGGGTTCAGAGCAGGGGTGGAAAAGTAAATCACAGGTAAACCAAAGGTAATTTGAAGATAAATTTCCCAGGAGCCAGGATACTTTGAATTTGCCTGCTTCTGGGCTTGGGGCGGAGGACTCCAGCTGTCTGGCTGGGCTACTCGCGACTAATAAATAGGTGAGCTGTGCAAGACGGCATCTAAGGAGTTCCCACGATGCAGGACTGTCCTCCATGGGAAATAGCTGACTCTTTTAATACAAGGCAAGCTCAGTTCAATCACAAGTGCATTATAACTCTAAGTACAAATAAATGTATTTTTCCTACATTTCGTTATGATGTAAAGCGAGTCCTATGAATCTAATCACTTACGAGTTCTGATCAAAATAACAACCGTTCATCTGTCTACCTTTTCTTCAAAGTTATTTTTGAGCTTATCGACCATTATAGACTATCTCAATCACGCAGACCAAAAAAGCTAATGTAATAAACACATACATGTTTAAAACACCCAGTTTTATCAAACCTTAGCACAATGTCGTATCTGCCCCAGATTTTTTTCAGGAACTGAGACGTTACTGCAGCAGCGTGCCCTCGTGTCCCTCTTGCCCAGGGACCAGCATCTTCATCGTAGGGAGTTTTTAAGTGCTGGTGGCAGTTTGGGCAGAGAGGCTGATTGACCTAGAATAGGGGGTGCTACTTGCCAGTATCATCTTCAACTTCTTTCTTCTTCATCCCCAGGAAGGGAAAGAAGGAAGGCTCCAAATGAAGGACACACATTTGACCCGAAGACCCAGCAAGAATTGCACGTTGCAATGTGCACTGTGATCTGCAGGCGAGAGAAATGAGGTGATTAAAGTTAAAAATGAATATGCCCGACCTGGGAAACTAGCCTTCTGAAATAATTAGGCCATGAGATGCAGGATGAGGGAGCGAGATTCAGGTGTCTGTTGAAAAAGAGAGAGACTCTTTTCCCCCCTTGTGTGTCTTTTCCAAATGGCTGAAAAGTACCTCAGTTGTCTCCTGGAATTGGTTTTAGCAGCAATTCATTTCTGACCATGAAGGACTTAGGATTCAAGATGTGTTTTTCTAAGCCGGTTGTGATGAGATCCGGGGCTTTGCTAATCAACTAGAAATATGACTGGATATGAAATCTCTACCTGTTTAAGAAAATTATATATTTTGAGCAAATTAATTCCATCTGGACCAGTTACAGCCCATAATCAGCTATGTTATGCAAATAGTATCTTTGTGGTTGAAATCAATAACTTATTTTCTTCTGTAATAAAAAAGGGGGAATGTTATTATTAATTATGTACAAAATGAAATATTTTCTTGCAAGGTTGCGGGTTTCATTTCATGATGAAGGCTTTCCACACTTGATCTTAGCCAAAAGGCCGAGAAGCGATGATGATGAAGGCTTTCCTCGTGCCAATTTCTGGGATGCTGATGAGACCCGTGCTTCAGGATGATGTCCCTAAGGCCACCTCTTGTTGGGGAGAAGGCTCAGGGAGCCGGGCCTGGGCCTGCTTCTCTGGGGAAGCCCATCCAGCAATGCCGGGTGATGACTGCCAGCACCCCCTGGCTTGGGCTTTTTCCTCGGGCTGTAGTTCTGAGGATCACCTTATTTATAAAGCTTTCTGGGCCGCAGTTAGTATCAGCTTCAGTTATAGATGAAGTTAATGACAGTATTGATTATTCCATAACCCATGTTAATAGTGAGTGTATTGCCTCTTAGCCATCGGGCCGTATTTATGAGCTGTTTCTTCCCTTCCAATTGTGGCTGATTCCCGCAGGAACATCACACTTTTTTTTTTTTTGAGACGGAGTTTCTCTCTTGTCACCCAGCCTGGAGTGCAATGGTGCGATCTCGGCTCACTGCAGCCTCTGCCTCCCAGGTTCAAGCGATTCTCCTGCCTCAGCCTCCCAAGTAGCAGAGATTACAGGTGCCCACCACCATGCCCAGCTAATTTTTTGTATTTTTAGTAGAGATGGGGTTTCACTGTGTTGACCAACCTGGTCTCAAACTCTTGACCTCAAGTGATCCATCCACCTTGGCCTGCCAAAGTTCTGGGATTACAGGTGTGTGTCACCATACCCGGCCAAAAATCACTCTTTCTACTCTTTCTTCTGATCAAAAGGAGTATATCTTTTGTGACCACCAGAGTCTAATGCAGAAACAGCAGTCATCTAACACTCCATTTCAGCTGAGAATGCTTGCATTGGTTTGACACTCACAGTGATCATTATCACCTTCACTTTTCCCTTCAGATGGGACCCTATATTTGGAGGCCCTAAGGAGAGAGAACCCCAGGAACCCTTGCTCGACCTTCCCAGATGGCCAGGTTGGGGACCTCCTCCAGCCAGGTCACACTCCAGGTGTTTTTCTAAACGTTGGGATGAAATCTCTTAGGGTGTGTTATCCCAGGGTCTGCTCTTGTCAAAGCCAGTGGATTTTCAACCTGGAGCGAGCAGTCACAGTAACTTAAATGTGGAAATCTGTTAGAGCTTCCATGGGGCTGTGGCACGGTTGCTTTTGGCCTCCTGCCATTTCATTTACGAGGTACTTGTGTTTGACAAACAGACCTCGTTTATGCACAGATATCAGCCTTCTTCCTGCCTGAGCATCAGGCACAAGACTGCACCCTGACCTGGGTCCCGCATCTGTCACCCCCGTGGAGAGGGGCCGTTTCTCCCAAACACAAGCCTGTTCTTGTTCTCCTGGTAAAGGGGTTCTGAAGCGAGGGTGTTGTGGAGTCTTTGAGTGTCACGCAGAAAAATGTCCCCACTCCTGCAGGGCTTCAGTGCAAGGTCACTGTGGGCAGATTCAGGCTCTCAGAGGACCCAGGAGAAGTAGGTAGCGGGCAGTCCCAAGTTCAACCATGCTGCTTGAGGGTATGGCCTGCAGGAGGAGAGTCGGGGCCAGCTTCTGGGGGGACAGAGGCAGCCATCTAGGGGAGGGGGGCATGGCTGACATGCTCAGGGCTTCCCAGGGTCCCTGAATTTAGAGGTCTCTTCCTCCCTTGCCTTCTGGTGCTTGGCTCAGGGACACCCCCGTCCTCCTCCTGGGAAGCACGCGGGGGTCTCCACTAGCCTGGCTGTGGGATGGGAGGGCTCGTTAACCATCCTCCCTTCCTCCATTCCGGCCTGTTTATGGATTCCTGACCGAGTCCGCCAGGCGGCTTGAACCGGCTGTGGACAGCTGGGCCGCTTGGCATTTTATGGTGAGTGGCGGCTTCCCAAGGCCGTAACTGTGTGTGCCTGGGCGTGAGCACCCAGGGACGTGCCTTCCCCCCGCCAGGCCCTTCTGAGGGGTGCCCTCGCCGGGGGTGCCACCATCCTGGCTGGCGAGAACAGGGACAGAAGGTTATGCAAAGCAGGCCAGGACTGGGCGGCCAGCAGAGGCTCCATCCAGAGGAGAAGCCCCCCCATCCCATCCCACCCCAGACTGATGCTTTCATGATAATGACACCTCCTGGGGAGACACCTTATTGCTCTTCACAGAAACAATCCCTACTGAGAGAAATTAATTGTTGTGTTGTTGATGGGAAAAGAAATAGAAGCAGCTATTTTTAAGTGTTCTCTCTAGCTGGGGGTGTTGGAATCGCAAGTCACAGGTGGCTGTCTCAAGAACCCATACCCTGATAGGGTAGTGGGCCCCATGGGGTACAGCTGCCCTGGAGTGGGTACCTTCTGCCTGGGATTAGTTGAGGGGCTACTGATGGCTTGAGGCAAGGCTGCCTCATTCCGGGCACACACCTGGGATTAAGTCCCAGCTCCGTCACTAACTGTGTGATCCCTGTACCTCTGTTTCCTGATGGGGACAGTGATACGTTTTCTTACCAGATGGTTCTGAAAATTAAATGAGATAATATGTGCTCAGTGTTTAGCTGGGAACAAAGTAGGTGCCCAGCAACTGGCTAACAGTAAGAGCTGGATGCATGAGAGGATTTAGCAGTGGGTTGGCGCTGGACTTTTCTGTGGGTAAGGTCTAATTGGCCCCTGCCCTTCCGTGGCCCTTGCTGTGGGGGTGCTGTGCCTATTAACCCAACCAGGGTGTGAGCCTTGAGTCCGTCAGTCTTGAGGCTCTGAGCAGCCTCCATACATGGGTTGTTGAGTGAGGATACATCTTCACCCTTTGGTATGCTCTGGCCCCACCTTGAGCACAATCACTGCAGGTGACCCTGAGCTCCCCGTCACACCAAGCACAGCACCAAACCCACTTCTGGAGCTGCTCCATAAACAGTGGCCCCACACACACAGGCGCATCCTAATGGGGGCCCCGGCAGCATATTTACTATTTATGGAGCATCTGGGAGATAACAACTTTTATGGGAGGGATTTTAATTAGTGCTGTGGCTAAATGCGGTGGAGTTAACATGGGTGGAATTGGCTGGTGCACTGACTTCTGTGAGAGGCATCTGGCGGAGGGACGTGGCCATGTTTATCACCTGGTCCCTGCCACTAAAGGGGGTGGGAGTGGAGATAGTGCTGAGAATCCCAGGGAAGTCAAGGCCATCGCCAGGGCAGCCAGGGCAGCCAGGGCGGGGCAGGGGCTGGGCAGGGGCTGGGCAGGGCCCGCTCTGTGGCCAGGAGCTCTGTGTCGTCACACAGGGCCCTGTGCTTGGCTTCATGCTGTGCTCTTGTCATCTTGAAATGTCTAATAATTTAATCTTTGAGCTTCTGCTTGGTGAGTGAGGTCCGATGGGGCACCGGGACATTGTACCAGAAGGGGAGGTGTGCCACACCGTGCCATCCCCTTTGCACCACCGTGGCCCATGAGCACCACATTCTGTTGGATTCACCATGCACCGGCATTCAGCAAGACTCGACACGAAGGCAAGGGAAGCACGTGACATCCAGTACTACGTGAGGTGCTGACAGCCCCCAGGGGGCCATGACTTGACTTTGTTTATATTTTATTTTTAATGTGTTTAATTTTTAATTTTTGTGGGTACATAGTAGGTGTATATGTGTATGGGATACATGAGATGTTCTGATATAGACATGCAATGTGAAATAGCACACCATGAAGAATGGGGTATCCATCCCTCAAACATTTATCCGTTGAGTTGCAAGCAACAGGATTTCCCTTTGAAACACAGCTTGCTTCAAACGCAGAGGGAAGCCACTGGTACCCTAAGAAACACAAGCAACAATAGTAGGTGTATATGTTTATGAGTTACACGAGATGTTTGGGTACAGACATGCAATATGGAATAGCGAAGCATGAAGAGTGTGGTTTCCATCCCTCAAGCATTTATCCTTTGAGTTGCAAATAACATGATTTCCCTTTGAACCAGAGCTTACTTCAAACACAGAGAGAAGGCACTGGTACCCTAAGAAACACAAGCGACCAGGAAACCCAACCATATCCTTCTTGCCAGTGTTATGTCCCTAGAGTAGCCGATCCCTTACACTGGAGATGATGCTATGAGAGGAAGAGAAAGATGGGGCTCCCCGCAGTCCTTCTTCCTCTCAGCCCTTCCTTGCCTATCCACAAGCTGAAGGTAGAGGGTATGGACAGAGCGTGTGTGCCTCAGGAAGTGAAATAAAAGCAGTTGTGTTTGTTCTGTGCAGCCCTCCCACTGTTCTGAATGAAATACAGCTGAATGAATGAGTTAGAAAAAAGTTGTGTAATTTTGGTGATTCTGCTATGAGTTAAACACTTATATATTTGTATTTAAAACTGGCATGGCACAATATAGTGATGAACATAAAACTCATGCTAATAATGTAAAGTTTTTATTTTTCTTTATTCAGAATGGCTTCAAATAGCAAGTTAAAAACACCATGACAAGTCTAGAGAAAGACTGGAAGAAAAAAAAGCTTTATATTTTAGCGCCTTTCTCAGCATTTCTCCCTTGCTTTTTGAACAAGGGGCTCTTACTTTTTTTTTTTTTTTTTTTTGAGACAGGGTCTCACTCTGTCACCCAGGCTGGAGTGCAATGGCGCGATCTCAGCTCACTGCAACCTCCATCTCCAGGGCTCAAGAGATTCCCCTCCCTCAGCCACCTGAGTAGCTGGGACTACAGGTATGCACCACCATGCCCAGATAATTTTTTGCATTTTTAGTAGAGACAGGGTTTTGCCATATTGCCCAGACTGGTCTCGAACTCTTGAGCTCATGCAATCCACCTGCCTTGGCCTCCCAAAGTGCTAGGATTACAGGTGTGAGCCACTGCGGCCCAGCTGGGGTTCCCGCATTTTTGTTCATGGTGGAGTCTCATCTGTGATGCAGCTGTCCCTGGGTGTGGGACGCCAAGGGGCTTTGGCTTGAGGAGCTGTGAAAGTGTGACTCTTGCAATGGCCAGGTGGGATAGGAAGTTGGTAGTAGAATAATGATCACAGTCATAATAACTGCCTCTGTTCGCATTTCCCGTGGGCCAGGCACTATCCTAAGCAAGTCACATGGGTTATCTCATTCCCTCCTGCAAACCCCACCAGGTACTTTGTTTACGTGCCCACTGGACAGATGAATACATTCAAGTCCAGAGAGGTTAAGTAGCATAGCCAAGGAGGTTCTCAGAGCCCAGCCTGAGTCCATAGCCAGCCAGCCTTCTTGGCCACCTTGTTTCTCTGCCACCCTCATTTTGCCCATTTTACGGGATGGAAAACTGAGGGTCAGAAAAACAGCCCAAAATCATGACTCGACAGGGTAGGGGCAGGCCTGGAACTCAGTCTCCAGCCCTGTGGCCACCAGGGCTGCTCCTCCCTAGGCCACCCTGCCTCGCCCATGCTGGAAGCATTTTCCTTCTTCCTCTGAAAAGGCAGGCGTGTGACCATTCATTACAGCGGGCTCCAGTGTTCATGTTAATAACCCATTGAGTGACTGTCTGCTCCACATTCCTTCTTGAGTGATGGCTCAGGACCTCAACATAGCTCTCTAGACTCCCAACACCCACCACACAAGGGTGCCAGCATTCAGAAACACGTATACGCCTGGACAGACGCACCCATAGCTGCTCCTGCACACAGACACACAGAAAGGCGCAGACACATACGCATACACACACTTGTGCACAGACAAGCAAAGACAGGCATGCGCAATGACAGTGCTCAGATGCACAGACATGCACAGACTCAGGTACACACACACTCCTCAGACACACACGTGCAGGCCTGCACACAGACCTGTGCACACGGATATTTATGGGCACATGCCAAGGGTACACAGGCTCACACACGAACATTCACACACATATGTGCACCCAGGCGGCCAGACATGCCCACGTGGACAGACCACAGAATTGACTCAAGGCCACTTCAACACTGCCAGAAGTCCCAGCAACTTGGTCTCACAGAACCAGAACCATGAATGCTGGCTTGTGGGGTCAAGGGGCTAAGGGGGTCATTGCCTAAGGTTCGTTGGCACCTCTTCCACATGCCCTTGCAAGGATCCCTGTGCTGGAGGGATTGAGGTAGGAGAGAGGGAAGCATGGCAGAAAATGATCTTGGGGTCATGTGGAACCCCAAGTCAGGGTGGCCAATTTGTGGGCAAATGTTTGTTCTGTATTTAAGATAAATGTGGGCTTAGAAATTACAAAGTGATAGTGCCTGTGCTGCGTGCCAACTTTGTCATCCACAGTCCCCTAAGGAGCTCCCCATTGGGTAGAAGGGGACAGTTACAAAATGCTGGCAGGCATGAGGTTACCAGACACGGGGGTCAGAATGGAGAGATTGTGAGGCCTGAAGCAGTCAGGGAAGGCTTCCTGGAGGGGAGGGCTTGGTCAGCGCACAACAAGGCTTACCGATGCTGTTCTGGGCCTTTCCTTTCTCTACCTCCCTTCACAATAACCAGCTCACTTGGAGCCAATACATGCAGGGAACTTGTTATGACAACCTCTGAGGCCATCCAGGGCCTTTACTCCTCCCACTACCCTCCTCTCCCTGCCCACCACCTGTAGGTAGGTCTCGTTTCACCTCTGTCATCCAGATGTAGAAACTGAGGCTCAGGACGTCTCCAGTCTGAGGTCTCAGGTGGGAGAAGAGGTGGCAGGACCCCAATCTAGGACCATCTGCTTTCCAGGCCCTCCTCTAAGCCACCTCAGTTTTCCCACCTTGTGGGTGGAGGCGTTGCTCGGGCCCTCACCTAGAGAAATGGGTGCAGAGCTGGCTCCGCATTTGAAAGGAGTCCTGAGGCCCTGCCCCACACGCGCTAGCTGTGCCACCTTGACGTGTGGGTCCTGTGTCTGGTCTCAGAGCCCTCGTCTGTAGAATGGGTGTGAGAAATGGATAGAATGAAGCAGGCAATGTGCCTTGCACAGGGACCAACCGATGATGTGTGTCTAGCAAGCGTCAGCGCCACCATCACTATTGCTGTGATCGATCGCCTGTCACTGCTGGCTCGTCTGGGGTTAGGACATAATCGGAAAATGAGAATTCCAAGTCGGATCAGGAGGAGTGGAAGGAGGAGGCTGTGACTCTGAGCCCAGCGAGCGCCTGATTGCAGGGGTCAGATTAAGGCAGAGGCTCACTGTGATCCTGTTGGCCTCCCAAGGTCAGCCGCGCCCCTGTGGTGCCAGGCCCATTCTTTCCTGCTCCCCGGTTCCGCAGCTCTCTAGGTGTAACCCGGCCCTGGCTCGGAGCAACACGGGCTCTCGCTGTGCGACTTCCTGCATGTCTCCCAGCCTCTCTGAATACCAGGTTTGTCCTCTGTGCAGTGAGAATAATGTCCATCTTGAGGTGGTTTCTGGAGTTCAAATGAAAGAAATCGTGGCAGGGCTTTGAAAAGGGTTACACTGCATACGCCTGCTATGCAGGAGGACACGGCGGTGGGGGGGCTGAGGAGGGAAGTGGTTATGGCGCCCCTCCCTGTCCCTGCTCCTCCCCAGGGTCCCTGCCCCTCCACATCTCAGGAGAGCTCAGATGCTTTGCCAGCCCCGGGAGGGTGGCATTCTGCACCCAGTAGTTTCCATGGTGAAAATCCCAGTTCCTGCCATTTTGCAACCCATCTGACCTAATTTATACTTTATCATTTTTGGCAATTTTGTGACTTGGGTTGGGGAGTGGGCGGTGTTGAGAGCACTGGCTCTGAGTCATCCTCGCTCTCCTCCGGCTGAAATTCAAGTCATGATCTATCCACATGCACACACGTGTGCACACGGGCAGGCAAGGAGGCCGGGAGGGGAAAGTGGAGAAGCCCCACCGTGGCAGGCATTTGTTTTTCTTTCAATCTTTATATTCTTGCTGAATATACGTGTGGAGAGCGTTGTGAATTTTTATCTCTGACCTTTGTAGGCATAAAATCATCCTATTATCATATATCTGTCAGAAGACAGGAGAGAATCAGACCATATTCTTTGCCTTTTATGTATCAAAAAAAAGAGAGAGAAAGTTATTAGCGTTTTTCCAATCCAGGGATTCAAAAAAACCAGCTACCTCTTAGCCAAGCTCACTGAAGCAGAGGTTGCTCTCTGCCGGCCTCGTCACCTGCTCCTGGCCCAGCCCAGCCAAGCAGCAGGACTCACAGCTCTGGCCCATCCCCTATCTCTGGGCTTCCTCAGAGAGGGTCTCCTACAGTAGTCAGCATGCCCGTGTGGGGACAGGAGCAGCTTCTCTGAACACACGTCCCCAGTTTCTCAATGCCCCTGCAGAGATGGAACCTTCCAGATGAAAGCTCTCTTTCCCCTCAGAGTGATACTAAGTAGCAATTTAAAAACACCATGACAAGTCCAGAGAAACAGCAGAAGGCAGGAGAATTCTTTAGTTTTTATTTTTTAGAGACAGGGTCTCACCCTGTTACCCAGGCTGGAGTGCAGTAGCGTGATCACAGCTCACTGCAGCCTCAAATTCCTGGGCTCAAGTGATCCTCCCACTTCAGCCTCCCATGTAGCTGGGACCACAGGAAATGTGCAGCGATGCCCAGCTAGTTTTTGTATTTTTTGTAGAGATGGGGTCTTGCTATGTTGCCCAGGCTAGTCTCGAACTCCTGGGCTCAAGCGATCCTCCAGCCTTGGCCTCCCAGAGTGGTGGGATTACCAGTGTGAGCCACTGGACCCAGCTAGGAAAATACTTTATATTTCAGTGGCTTTAATGGCATTTCTCCCT